>NC_091342.1:30180563-30183063 GCF_038502225.1 Cherax quadricarinatus | reverse complement strand
CTTAAATTCAATCGTATTTCTCACCTTCTTTACCACAGGCTTGGCACTAGTAGCTTTCTTTGGAGCCATGGTAGCTTATTTAGTACTTGCAAGCACTAAAATAAATTGAATATTATGAAATATTTCGCTGGAGCACGTGAGGGGACCTTTGCTCACTGGTAAACAATGCCAGACTGGCTGCCGCCCTGGCTCACACCGTGGGTATGCGTCCCGGACGAGCTACAACTCGCGAGTCAACCTATGAAAACCGAGTCCATGTTTATACGAAAATACCCCTATGATTGGCGAATTTTACGATTGCCGGGAACTACGAAAATCGGGGGACCACTGTGTGTGTATATAATATATATATATATATATATATATATATATATATATATATATATATATATATATATATATATATATATATATATATATATATTATGTCATGCCGAATATGTAAAACTGGTCAATTAGCAAGAACTCATTTAAAATTAAGTTCTTTCTAAAATTTTCTCTTTTACGTTTAAAGATATATTTTTTTCATTAATGATGATGTAAAAATTTATAATTTTGCACCAAAAGGAACTTAGAAAACTTACCTAACCTTATTATAACAAAAACAATTTATTTTAGCCTAACCCAACTAAATATATTTTAGATTTGTTTACAATAATTTAATACTAAACAAACACAGTGAAATATATTTTTTTCGTTAGGTTCAGAATGATTTTGGCGAAATTATTGCATACACAAATTTTCACTTGTCCTATATGGCAAAATGAGCGTTGCTATTTAAGCCAAGATCGCAAGTTCTGCCTATTCGGCACGACATATATATATAATGTATATATATATATATATATATATATATATATATATATATATATATATATGTATATGTATATATGTATATATGTATTAAATTCGTGCTTAATATGTAAAACTGGTCAATTACCAAGAACTCATTTAAAATTAAGTCCTTTCTTAAATTTTCTTTTATATGTTTAAAGATAGATTTTTTCATTAATGTTGATGTAAAAATTTATAGTTTTGCACCAAAAGAATCTTAGAAAAATTACCTAACCTTATTATAACAAGTACAATTCATTTTAGCCTAACCCAACTAAATATATTTTAGATTTGTTTACAATAATTTAATACTAAACAAACACACACAGTGAAATACATTTTTTTCGTTAGGTTCAGAATGATTTTGGCAAAATTATTGCATACACAAATTTTCGCTTGTCCTATATGGCAAGATGAGCGTTGCTGTTTTAAGCCAAGATCGCAAGTTCTGCCTATTCGGCACACACATACACACACACACACACACACACAAGCCTAACCTAACAAAACACATTAGCTTATAAATCCCCCCACCACACACACATTTTTACGATAAGCTGAAGCAGTAGAACGTCCCAACAGGATAACAAAATGGGCTCTCAAAAGGGAGGATGTAAAGGCAAGGGAACCGATGATGGCTGGTCGGAAAAGGAAAAATGTGTAGAACGGCTCAAGAACAAAATGGAACAACAGTGGGAGAAAAGGTTAAACGAGCTTTGAAATAACATATTAGAGCAAATATCTGCAGAGAGCAAGAAGTGGGAATCACTAGCTGTAGTAGCTGAGGCAAAGATACAGAGATTGGAGGAAGAAATGGATGTGCTGAAGCAGGATCTAAAGATGATGTCTGAAAGGAGCAAGATGACTGAAATGGGAACATCAGCAGGCAGCAAGGGACTGAAGGAGGGGATGGATCTAAGCAGAGTTTTGCAGCAGTAATATCAGGCCATCATGGTGTCTGGGAGATTAGGAAAACAGCAGAGGAGATGCTTAAATCAGATCCAGAGATACAGAGGGATAAGAAATGGGAAGAGGAGACTGAGAGGTCAATAATTATTCATGGGCTTCAGGAGGCTGAAGGGCAGACCTATGATGAAAGAAAGCATTGGGAGAAAACAGAGATTAAGAATTAAGAACACCATTGTAATAACAGGAGAGAGGGACATGTCTCAGGTAGAAAATTTTCACAGACTTTGGGGGTATTCGAGGGAAAAAAATCGACCAATCAGATTGACATTCAAGACAGATGTGGTACGGAACAGGATACTACAACAGAAACCACTGTTAAAGGACACTCCAGATTATCAAAAAGTGTTCCTCAATCGAGACAGAACATGAAAGGAAAGGGAACAACTGAAAGTGAGAGCAAGACAGAACCAGTGGAAGGAAAGAGAGAGAGGACAGGCAACGACAGACAGGAAAACTCAGCCTTTGGGGGAACATCAAACACAAATGCTTACAGAAACCTCTCAACCCCTGTCACCACATATCAACCAAACACAGTAAACAGAAATGAACCTCACTCCATAGCCACCACCCCCCTAAGCACTAATTCCACAATCACAGCATCCTCCCATAATATTGTGCCCTGCCTCCCACCCTCCCAGCCTGCACCTTCCTCTTCCATCTCCCAAAATACAGTAATGGAAAGGAAGCTAAAGGTATG
>NC_091342.1:30078063-30175563 GCF_038502225.1 Cherax quadricarinatus | reverse complement strand
AAACATTTACAGAACCCAATTTTCAATGCTACCCAAGAAATAAGCTCTGATGTGAAAGTCCCACTCAAATCCAACCCTTCCCACTCATGTACTTATCCAACCTAGATTTGAAACTACCCAAAGTCCTAGCCTCAATAACCCAACTAGGTAGACTGTTCCACTCATCAACTACCCTATTTCCAAACCAATACTTTCCTATGTCCTTTCTAAATCTAAACTTATCTAATTTAAATCCATTACTGCGGGTTCTCTCTTGGAGAGACATCCTCAAGACCTTATTAATATCCCCTTTATTAATACCTATCTTCCACTTATACACTTCGATCAGGTCTCCCCTCATTCTTCGTCTAACAAGTGAATGTAACTTAAGAGTCTTCAATCTTTCTTCATAAGGAAGATTTCTGATGCTATGTATTAATTTAGTCATCCTACGCTGAATGTTTTCTAACGAATTTATGTCCATTTTGTAATACGGAGACCAGAACTGAGCTGCATAATCAAGGTGAGGCCTTACTAATGATGTATAAAGCTGCAGTATGACCTCTGGACTTCTGTTGCTTACACTTCTTGATATAAATCCCAGTAATCTATTTGCCTTATTACGTACGCTTAGGCATTGCTGTCTTGGTTTAAGGTTGCTGCTCACCATAACCCCCAAGTCCTTTTCGCAATCTGTATGGCTAAGTTCTACATCATTTAATTTATAAGTACTAGGGTTATGGGCACTCCCAAGCTTCAGAACCTTGCACTTATCTACATTGAACTGCATCTGCCACTTTTCTGACCAAGAATAGAGTTTGTTTAAATCCTCCTGAAGTTCCCTAACATCTACGTTTGAATCAATTATCCTACCTATCTTTGTGTCATCGGCGAATTTGCTCATATCACTAGTAATTCCCTCATCAAGATCATTGATATATATTATAAACAACAACGGGCCCAAGACTGATCCCTGTGGAACGCCACTTGTTACAGATCCCCACTCGGATTTAACCCCATTTATGGACACTCTCTGCTTCCTGTCAGTGAGCCATGACTCGATCCACGAGAGCACTTTTCCCCCAATGCCATGGGCTGCCACTTTCTTTAACAGTCTATGGTGCGGAACTCTATCAAAAGCCTTACTAAAATCTAAGTAAATAATATCAAATTCTTTATTGTGGTCAACAGCCTCAAAAGCTTTACTGAAGAAAGTTAATAAATTAGTTAGACAAGACCGGCCTCTTGTGAATCCATGCTGAGTATCATTAATCAAGCTATGCTTATCGAGATGGCTTCTTATAATCTCAGCTATAATTGACTCTAGTAATTTGCCTACAATTGAGGTCAGGCTTATTGGGCGGTAATTTGACGGTAACGACTTGTCCCCTGTTTTAAAAATAGGAGTTACATTAGCCATCTTCCACATATCAGACACTACACCTGTTTGAAGAGATAAATTAAAAATATTAGTTAATGGTTCACAGAGTTCCATTTTGCATTCCTTAAGAACCCTTGAAAAAACCTCATCAGGACCCGGCGACTTATTTTGCTTCAGTCTGTCTATCTGCCTCACAACCATCTCACTAGTGACTGTGATGTTACATAATTTATCTTCTTCTAGCCCACTGTAAAAATTAATTACTGGAATATTGTTAGTGTCTTCCTGTGTAAAAACTGAGAGAAAATAATTATTTAAAATCAAGCACATTTCATTCTCATTGTCAGTAAGGTGCCCATAGTTATTTTTAAGGGGACCTATCTTATCTCTAACTTTTGTTCTATAGACCTGGAAAAAACTTTTTGGGTTAGTTTTAGAATCCCTAGCAACTTTAATTTCATAGTCCCTTTTAGCTTTTCTTATCCCCTTTTTAATGTCCCTCTTAATGTCAATATACTGATTCATAAGATGACCCTCACCTCTTTTGATACGCCTATAAATTCCTTTCTTATGCCCTAGTAGATATTTGAGCCTATTATAAGCTAATTTCCTTCTCATCCCTTTTTAGTGTACTAGCCTCATGAGCGGTATTTATATATTATTGTAACCACGAACGAGTGGTATTGATCAATAACAACAGTGCGCTAGCCAAGGATTCGGTTGGGTGGTCCTGTTGTTTAAAGCGTCATGTGGTTCTCGCTTACCATGAGGCAGGCCAGTACAACATGGGTTCGAATCCTTGGCTAGCGCAGTGTTGTTATTGATCAATACCAATCGTTCGTAGTTACAATATATATATATATATATATATATATATATATATATATATATATATATATATATATATATATATATATATATATATATATATATATATATATATATGTAATAAGTATACGCGAGTTTTAAAGGTCCTGCCTCATGGATCACATTCTAGGTGTCTAGGATTGCGCTTGTTATCAAGTATTTTCTAACATGTCAGCACATTCTTGTTAGTACAGGATCTTGTTTACACTTTGAATTGTTCGGTAAACAATGTATATAATTTTTTTTTCCGTATATTACAACCCAAGAGTCCCAAAGGCCTGTTATCCTGGGTGTAAAGGGAGCAAAATAAACACAGGAGAAAAACTTTTGACTTGTATTATCCTTCACCAGTTTAGAATATAATTATGTACACTATATAAAGTATGTAAAACAATAGGTATTAGTGGAAATATAAACACATGTGCAGTATAATGTGATCCTTTATTGACAACGTTTCGCCCAACACAGTGAGCTTTTTCAAGTCACAAACAGATGTGTTTGTGACTTGAAAAAGCTCATTGTGTGGGCGAAACGCTGTCAATAAAGGAACACATTATACTGCATATGTTCATATTTCTATTGTGTCGGTATTTTATACCATTTATTTCCAATAGGTATTAGTGCACTCCACGGTAAGCAAGGCAAAATAGAAGCCACTAGAGAGCAGACCGTGCTTCAACTAGCTCTAGAATGGGAATGGCAAGGGCAGACAGGTGTGTGGTATCCACTAAACCTCTGCGATTGCCAAAACTATCTTCTCATTGGCTAGAACCTGGGTACTGATTAAACGACGAGGCCCCATCATCAACCCTTAGTACCTGGTTCGCTTGTTGGGGGACATAGCCTTTCAATGAGTGTGTGTACATGAGCCGAATAAAGGTTACATACTCTTTGCATGCCACACCGTATGTTCTCTTCTTCGTTCTGGTAATTGTCAAATGACGGTATTATCAGTGTTTTAAATCTAGTGTTGTAGTTTATCTTTCTACCATGTTACAGCAGTGGTGTGTGTGTACTCACCTAATTGTGGTTGCAGGGGCCAAGACTCAGCCCCTGGCCCTGCCTCTTCACCGACCACTACTAGGTCCTCTCTCCCCCTGCTTCATGAGCTTTATCATACCTTGTCTTAAAACTATGTATAGTTCCTGCCTGTGTGTGTGTGTGTGTGTGTGTGTGTGTGTGTGTGTGTAGTGTGTATGTGTAGTGTGTGTGTAGTGTAGTGTGTGTGTGTAGTGTAGTGTGTATAGTGTGTGTGTGTAGTGTGTGTGTGTGTGTGTTGTGTGTGTAGTTGTGTGTGTGTGTGTGCGTGTGTAATGTGTGTGTGTACTGTGTGTGTAGTGTGTGTATGTGTGTATACCTGGAGAGGGTTTGACCCCCGCGGCCCGGTCTGTGACCAGGCATCATGGTGGATCAGGACCTGATCGACCAGGCTGTTACTGTTGGCCGCACGCAACCCGACATACAGTCACAGCCCGGTTGGTCAGCTACTGACTTTAGGTGCCTGTCCAGTGCCTGCTTGAAGACAGCCAAGGGTCTATTGGTAATCTTTATGTATGCTGTGAGGCAGTTGAACAGTCTTGGGCCCCTGGCACTTACTGTGTTGCCTGTTATCGTGCTAGTGGCGCCCCTGCTTTTCACTGGGGGAATGTTGCATCGTTTGCCGAGTCTTTTGCTTTCATAGGGAGTGATTTTTGTGTGCACGTTTGGTACTAGTCACTCTAGGATTTTCTAAGTGTATATAATCACGTATCTCTCCCGCGTGCGTTCTAGGGAGTACAGGTTGAAGAACTTAAAGCTTTCCCAGTAACTGAGGTGTTTTATCGCAGTTATGCGCGCCGTGAAGGTTCTCTGTATATTTTCTAGGTCAGCAATTTCACCTGCTTTGAAAGGTGCTGTTAGTGTGCAGCAATATTCCAGCCTAGATAGAAAAAGCGCCTGAAGAGTGTCATCATGGGCTTGGTATCCCTAGTTTTGAAGGTTCTCATTATCAATCCTGTCATTTTTCTAGCAGATGTGATTGATACAATGTTGTGGTCTTTGAAGGTGAGATCACACCCAGGTTTTTTACATTAGTTTTTCGCTCTGTTGTGTGGTTGGAATTTGTTTTATGCTCCGATATAGTTTTAATTTCCTCGCGTTTTCCATATCGGAGTAGTTGAAATTTCTCATCATTGAACTTCATATTGATTTCTGTGGCTCATTTAAAGATTTGGTTAATGTCCGCCTGGAGTCTTGCAGTGTCTTCAATGGAGGACACTGTCATACAAATTCGGGTGTCATCTGCAAAGGAAGACACGGTGCTGTGGCTTACATCACTATTTGTGTCGGATATGAGGAACAGGTTGGGAGAGAGAGTACTGTGCCCTGTGGAACAGAGCTTTTCACCGTAGCCGCCTCAGTCTTCATTCTGTTTACTACTACTCTTTGTGTTCTATTTATTAGGAAATTATAGATCCAGCTACCAACTTTTCCTATTATTCCTATATCACGCATTTTGTGCGCTATTACACTATGGTAACACTTGTCAAAGGTTTTTGTAAAATCTGTGTATACTACATCTGCATTTTGTTTGTTTTCTAGAGTATCCAGGACCTTGTCATAGTGGTCCAGTAATTGGGACAGACTGGAGCGACCTGCTCTAAACTCATGTTACCCTGGGTTGTGTAACTGAAGGGTATCTAGATGAGTGGGGATCTTGCTTCTTAGAACCCTTTTAAAGTATTTTATGATACGGGATGTTAACGCTATCAGTCGGTAGTTATTTGCTATTGCTTTACTGCCCCCTTTGTGGAGTGGGGCTGTATCTGTTGTTTTTAGCAGTTGTGGGACGACCCCTGTGTCCATGATCTCTCTCGACAAGATGTTAAAAGCACATGATAGGTGTTGCAGTTCTTGATGAACAAGGAGTTCCAAGAGTCTGGGCCTGAGGTAAATTGCATGGGCATCTCATTTATCGCCTTTTCGGCGTCATTTGGCGTCAGGATAATATCAGATAGGTTTGAGTGTGTGTGTGTGTGTGTGTGTGTGTGTGTGTGTGTGTGTGTGTGTGTGTGTGCGTGTGTGTGTGCGCGCGTGTGTGTGTGTGCGCGTGTGTGTGTGTGTGTATGTGTGTATGTGTGTGTGTGTGTCTGTAGTGTGCGTACGTGTGTGTAGTGTGTGAGGGTGTGTATATGTGTGTTGCGTATTTGTGTAGTGTGTGTGTGTAGTGTGCGTGTGTTTTGTGTGAGTGTGTGTGTAGTGCGTGTATGGTGTGTGTGTAGTGTGTGTATGTAGTGTGCCTGTAGTGTGTGTGTGTGTGTGTGTGTGTGTGTGTGTGTGTGTGTGTGTGCGCGCTCACCTATTTGTGGTTGCAAGGGTCGAGACTCAGCTCCTGGCCCTGCCTCTTCACTGACCGCTACTAGGTCCTCTCTCTCCCTGCTCCATGAGCTCTATCATACCTCGTCTTAAAACTATGTATGGTTCCTGCCTCCACCACGTCACTTTCCAGACTATTTCACTTCCTGATAACTTTGTGACTGAAGAAATATTTCCTAACATCCCTTTGACTCATCTGAGTCTTCAGCTTCCAATTGTGACCCCTTGTTTCTGTGTGCCATCTCTGAAACATCCTGTCTCTGTCCACCTTATATATTCCTCGCAATATTTTATACGTCGTTACCATGTCTCCCCTAACCCTCTTGTCCGCCAGTGTCGTCAGGCCTATTTCCCTTAACCTTGGGACATTCCCCTTAGCTCTGGAACTAGCCTTACTGCAAACCATTGCACTTTCTCTAATTTCTTGACGTGCTTGATCAGGTGTGGGTTCCAAACTGGTGCTGCATATTCCAGAATGGGCCTGACGTACACTGTGTACAGTGTCTTGAACGATTCCTTACTGAGGTATCGGAACGCTATTCTCAGGTTTGCCAGGTGCCCATATGTTGCAGCAGTTATCTGGTTGACGTGTGCTTCCGGAGACGTGCTCGAATTATACTCACCCCAAGATCTTTCTCCTTGAGTGAGGTTTGCAGCCTACCTAGCGATCTTCTTTGCCCTTCCCCGATCTTCATGACTTTGCATTTGGCTTGGTTAAATTTAATTAGCCAGTTGCTGGGCCACGTGTCCAGCCTGTCCAGGTCTCTTTGGAGTCCTGCCTGATCCTCATCTGATTTAATTCTTCTCATTCACTTCACATCTGCAAACAGGAACACCTTTGAGTCTGTCTATTCCGTCATGTCATTCACATATACCAAAAACAATACTGGTCTTAGGACTGACCCCTATGGAGCCCCGCCCATCACAGGCGCCTATTGTGATACCTCACCTCGTACCATGACCCGTTGTTCCCTCCCTGTCAGATATTCTCTGATGCATTGCAGTGCCCTTCCTGTTATACGTGTCTGATCCTGTAGCTTCTGCACTGATCTCTTGTGAGGAACTGTGTCGAAGGCCTTGCAGTCCAAGAAAAGGCAATCAACCCACCTCTTCCCCTCGTGTCTGACTTCTGTTACCTTGTCATAAAACTCCAGGAGGTTTGTGACACAGGATTTGCCTTCCATGAATCCATGCTGCTTTTCTTTTATAATCTTGTTCTGTCCAGATGCTCCACCACTCTCCTGATAATCTTCTCCATGACTTTGCATACTATACATATCAGTGATACTGGTCTATAGTTTAGAGCCTCATTTCTGTCTCCTTAAAAATTGGAACTACATTTGACGTCTTCTATACCTCGGGTAGTTGCCCAGTTTCGAGGGATGTGTAGAAGATCGTGGTTAGTAGCACACACAGCATATCTGCTCCCTCTCTAAGGACCCACAGGGAGATGGTATCCGGTCCCATCGCCTTTGAAGTTTTAAGGTCACTTAGATGCTTCTTCACCTCCTCCTCTGTTGTGTGCATGTCATCCAACACTTGTTGGTATATTCCTTGTTGGTGTCCCACTCTCTTCCGTCTTCCCAGAGTCCTAGCTGTCTCCACTGTAAATACTTCCCTATATCTCCTGTTGAGCTCCTCACATACCTTTTGGTCATTTCTTTTGAGTTCCCCACCTTCTTTCCTCAGCCTGATCACTTGGTCTTTGACTGTTGTCTTCCTCCTAATGTGGCTATACAGCAGTTTCAGATCAGACTTGACTTTCAATGCTATGTTGTTCTCGTACTATCGCTGGGCCTCCCTCCTTATCTGTGCATACTCGTTTCTGGCTCTTTGACTAATTTCCTTATTTTCCTGGGTTCTTTGCCTTCTATATTTTTTTCATTGTGTAGTGCACTTAGTTTTTGCCTCCCTACACCTTCGTATAAGCCAAGGGCTCGTTCTGGTCTTCCCATTGTTTCTGTTGCCCTTGCGAACAAACCTTTCCTCTGCCTCCTTGCATTTTGTTGTTACGTATTCCATCATTTCCTTTACTAACTTTCCTACCAATTCTCTGTCCCACTGAACTTCCTGCAGGAAGTACCTCACACCTGTTTAGTCCTCCCTTTTGAAGTTTGGATTTTCCCATTCAACTCCTGTTACCCTCTCCACTTGTAACTATGTATTCAAAGCTCAGAACCACATGATCACTAGCTCCAAGGGGCCTCTCGCATGTGATGTCCTTAATGTCTGAGCTGCTCAGGGTGAACATGAGGTCCAGTCTTGCTGGTTTGTCCTCCCCTCTCTTTCTGGTAGTGTCCCTGATGTGTTGATGCATGAGGTTTTCCAGTACCACATCAATCATCTTGCCTCTCCATGTTTTGGGGTCCCCATGGTGGCTCCAGGTTTTCCCAATCGATCTCCCTGTGGTTGAAATCGCCCATAACCAGTAACTTTGCTCTGCTCGAGTGAACTCTTCTTGCAACCTCAGCCAGTGTGTCCACCATTGCTCTGTTGCTCTCTGCATATTCCTCTCTTGGCCTCCTGCATTTCTGTGGTGGGTTATGCATCACTGTTATAATTATCTTATGTTTCTTAGGCTGAATGGTACCTACTATGTACTTTCTCCACTCTCGTCTATACCTTCCATTTCTTGAAATCCCCATCGGCTTTTGATAAGCAGTGCAACCCCTCCATCCCCTCTGCTCCTATCTTTCCTCAGGATCTGATATCCCTGTGGGAAGGTTGTGTCTGTTATTGTCTCAATGAGCTTCGTTTCTGTGACTGCTATGTCTGGGGATTTCTCATTGATTCTTTCATGCTGCTCCTCATATTTGTTATTTCATCTGCATTCGTGTACCAAACCTTCAACTTCTGTTCAAAAACTGTGGTCCTGGGAGAATATTGGGGTTAGAGGGCAAGCCCTGGCAGGGGCCTATGGGGGTTGTGGTGGAGGTGGGGTTTGTGATGAGGGATGGGGGCACAGTGCCCATAGGGGGTTGCTGTAGGGATGGGGTTCGTGGTGTTGGGGTGGGGATGGGGGGGGAACAGTGTGTGGGTTTTTATTTGAGGTGTTCAGATGCATTGGGGTTGTCGTATTTGGAGTCCTTCCGTGGGTGTTTCTGGCGGGTGTGTTTGCTCTTCCACCTGGGTCTGGACTCTGCTCATCATCATTGCCTCTCGTTCCTCCTTTCATCTTTGTACCCTCGCTTTCAGTATCTTCCTTTCCTCTTGCGGCCCCTCATCTGTAACTGATATAGAAGTCTCTGATGTCATGACTGTGCCATCTTTTGTTTCTTTAGGCTTTTTCAGGTTTTTTAGTTCTAAGCACTGTTAGCTTCTGCTGCTTTGGCTCATAGCTCCCATTTCCTTCTCTCTTCAGTTATTCTCTCCTCCATTTTCTTCCCAAGCTCTTCTAGCTTCCTTCCCCACTCTTCCTCCCTATTTGTGAGCTCTTGCTCCCATTCTTCCCTCCCAGTTACATCCACCAGACCCCTGGTTCTGTGCCTTGCTCCTTGCTATCCCATTTTTTGTTATTACCACAGAAAGGGCTTATGTATTTTCAGGAGTGAGTGCATGTGGGTGTGTAGGTGCATGTTTATTATAGGGAGGGAAAGGGGAGGAGGGGAGAAGGACATAGAGTGGGAAGGGGGACAGTGGCAGAGGGAAAGAGGGATTGGGGGTGCATGAGGGTACTAGGAGAGAGAGGGAAAGGAACTGATGGCTAAGTAAGGGGGACAAGGAGGAGAAAGAGGGGGAGGAGGAAAAGAAAGATGATGGTGTGTGTGTGTGTGTGTGTGTGTGTAGTTTGTGTGTGTGTGTATAGTTTGTGTGTGTGTGTGTGTGTGTGTGTGTGTAGTTTGTGTGTGTGTAGTTTGTGTGTGTGTGTGTGTTTGTGTGTGTGTAGTTTGTGTGTAGTTTGTGTGTGTGTAGTGTGTGTGTGTGTAGTGTGTGTAGTGTGTAGTGTGTGTAGTTTGTGTGTGTGTGTGTAGTGTGTGTGTGTAGTGTGTGTGTGTATTCTGCACCTCAGCCAGACAGTCTGGACTGCAGACTGGCCCAAACTTCTCTTGAAGGGGAACACTGAACGTCTCCACTCCTTCTCCCTCCCTCCCTCCCTTCCTCTCTTCCCTCCCTTCCTCTCTTCCCTTCTTTCTTCTCATGCCTCCTTACGTTCCTGCCATGCTACCTCCTTCACCTCTCTTCCAAACTTCTTCCCACCCCTCTTTCCTTCCCCTCTCCTCCCTTCCTTTATTCCTTCCTCCTTTTCCTCCTCCCCTCCCTGCCACCCTAACTTCAACTCCTTCCTTACCTCCCACACCTCCTTCCTACCCTCCACCCCTCCTGCCTTCCCCTCCATACATCCTACCTCGCCTTCCTGCCTCTCCCTCCATCACTCCCTCCCTTGTGTCTTATACTTTGCTTTTTTGTTTCTTCCTCTTCTCCTTTCTTCCACTTCCCCCTTCTACCTCACTCCTTCTCTTCCTCGTTCTTGCCTATTCCATGCTTTCTCTCTCTCTCTCTCTCTCTGGTGCAACATAGCTCAGTAGTGTTCTCACACCCCAGGTCCTGGGTTGAATTCCCTGGCACTGAGATTAGATTTTGCCACCGAAGTGGCTAGTTTATTGTGCATCCCATATTCATCCTGTGGACGGTAGCACAAGTGCATATGGATACAGATAAGGCCTAGGAACTAGGCCCCAAAAGGGTTAACAGGTGTACATTTGGATTTATATCTACAGTTCAATTATCTGTTACTAGCAAATTTAGAAAATTTGCTTAGTATATCAGGTCCAACTCACACCCACTCGTGTATTTATCTAACCTATTTTTAAAACTACACAACATTTTAGATTCTAAGAAAGTACTTGGGAGTTTGTTCCACTCATCCATATTGCTCTCCCTGAATGGGGCCTAATGTTTATAATGTGTATAATGTACATTTGATGTATATTGTCTTTCATATAATTTTATATTGCCAATATTTTCATTAGTAGCTAAAATGAAAATATCTTGCTTTATATTATTTGACTTATTAGCTATGTATGTAGGTAGGATGTAATATATTACACTTTTCACTGTGCTTGCTGTTGAAGAGTTGTGATTGGCTGTCCGTCATTGCAAACTGCCTTGCTAACTACCGCTCGTTTGTTTGTGTCAGACTGTACCTCACACCATTGCTGGAGTAGCACTGGCGAGTCACGTGATCTCACCTGATGTGAGGCCTGTAGCTGAGAAATCTCTCTCTGCAGCTGATCATCGCTCAACCATCACCTCTCTCCCTCTGCTCCTGGTCCGGGGAGCACATCTCTCGCCTCTGTTTGTTCATTATGCAGACTCTGTTTTGGTAGAATATGGTTTCCCTGGTGAGTCGCAACATACTTCTTGTAACTTTGTGTACCTCTGTTCACAGAGCTTTGTTCAGACTTAGTGATTTTTGACGTTTTGCTGAGGTTGATTGTCATCTTGACACTCTTAAGTGTACCTAGGTCCCAAGCTAAAGCTTCTGACCCATTTTGTTTGGCATCTATGCACTGTCATAGTCAGGGATTTGGTTATGCTGAACTTCGATTCAGTACTAAGGGAGTTATATGACTTTTATGGAGAATCTCCTGATGGTCCCCAGTTAGGATCGTTATTTTGTCTTCTTGTTCTTGATGTTGTGCTGCTAATTATTACATTATTGCTGTTGGCAAATGAGGACATTTAGTCAGTCACAGTTTAGGTCTGAGTCGAGTCGAATCTTACTGAAACGTATCGAACACCCTGAGCGCACATTCACACACACACTTGTACTAGTATATTTATACATGATAGTACGTACCGGACGGTACTTAAGAGTCGTACTGTTACGAAAGCTGCCCTCACCACTATACTACTATATGTACAATTTAAATTTGCACTGCATGAGAAGAGTAGGAGTTTATATCCTAAATTATATAAAATTCATTTACTTTGATTTCGTCCACTTAGACAACTTTGTTAATAAACTTCTCACATTTTATTTCGTTGGATTATTATCACGTAGTTGCGATCCCAAAACTCTATAAATATTCAACCTGATCTTAGTCTGACATCTTGTTCGAGAAAACCAGAAACAGGCTGAATGCTAGAGGGGGAGACCTAGTATTCTCTGGAGATGTCTATACTTTATAGATATCACCTTTTTTAACAAATCACCACTTTTACCAAATCAGTGCTTTCCTATAGTGTTCCTAAATCTGAAATTTTCCAACCTGAAACCATTGCTGAGAGTCCTGTCTTGGCTACATATTTTTAGCACACTATTTACATTCCTTATATTTATTCCTGTTTTCCATTTATACACCTCAATCATAATCATACCTCCCCTAATTCTACGCCTTTCTAGAGAGTGCAGATTCAGGGCCTCAGTCTGTCCTCATAGGGAAGATTTCTGATACATGGGATCATCTTTGTCATCCTCCTTTTGAATGTTTTCCAGTGCATTTATATCCTTATCATTACACCCCTGCTGCCCATGTCCACCCCTGCGGCCCATGTCCACCCCTGCGGCCCATGCCCACCCCTGCGGCCCACAGCCCACCCCTGGGGTCCCTGCCCACCGCTGTTGCCCCTGCCCATCCCTGCAGGCCCTACCCACCCCTGGGGCCAGGGTACCCCTGCCCACACCTGCTGCCGCTGCCCACCCCTGGGGAACAAGCCAAACCCTCTTGCCAATGCCCACTCCTGCTGCCCCTGCCCACCCCTGCTGCCTCGGCTCAACTAGCAGTAAAAGTGGGTTCATGGGTTTTAGCGTACTGTTGTGTGTCGCATCCTGGAGGAAGTGTAGAACACTGTTGTACCAGCTGGCAGTGTTAATTGTAGAACACTGTACCATTGTAGAACATTGTAGAACACTGTAGTACCAGCTGGTACAACACTAGTACCAGCTAGTAGAACACTGTAGTACCAGCTAGTAGAACACTGTAGTACCAGCTAGTAGAACACTGTAGTACCAGCTAACAGAACACTGTAGTACCAGCTGGTACAACACTGTAGTACCAGCTGGCACAACACTGTAGTACCAGCTGGCACAACACTGTAGTACCAGCTGGTACAGCACTGTAGTACCAGCTGGTACAATACTAGTACCAGCTAAAACACTGTAGTACCAGCTGGTACAACACTGTAGTACCAGCTGGTACAATACTAGTGCCAGCTAAAACACTGTAGTACCAGCTGGTACAGCACTGTCGTAACAGCTGGTACAACACTAGTACCAGCTGGTACAGCACTGTAGTACCAGCTGGTACAGCACTGTAGTACCAACTGGCACAACACTGTAGTACCAGCTGGTACAACACTGTAGTACCAGCTGGTACAACACTGTAGTACCAGCTGGTACAGCACTGTAGTACCAGCTGGTACAGCACTGTAGTACCAGCTGGTACAGCACTGTAGTACCAGCTGGTACAGCACTGTAGTACCAGCTGGTACAGGACTGTAGTACCAGCTGGTACAGGACTGTAGTACCAGCTGGTACAGGACTGTAGTACCAGCTGGTACAGCACTGTAGTACCAGCTGGTACAGGACTGTAGTACCAGCTGGTACAGCACTGTAGTACCAGCTGGTACAGGACTGTAGTACCAGCTGGTACAGGACTGGAGTACCAGCTGGTACAGCACTGTAGTACCAGCTGGTACAGGACTGTAGTACCAGCTGGTTCAGGACTGTAGTACCAGCTGGTTCAGGACTGTAGTACCAGCTGGTACAGCACTGTAGTACCAGCTGGTACAGGACTGTAGTACCAGCTGGTACAGGACTAGTACCAGCTGGTACAGGACTGTAGTACCAGCTGGTACAGGACTGTAGTACCAGCTGGTACAGCACTGTAGTACCAGCTGGTACAGGACTGTAGTACCAGCTGGTACAGCACTGTAGTACCAGTTGGTACAGCACTGTAGTACCAGCTGGTACAGCACTGTAGTACCAGCTGGTACAGCACTGTAGCACTAGCTGGTACAGCACTAGTACCAGCTGGTACAGCATTGTATTACCAGCTGGTACAGCACTGTAGTACCAGCTGGTACAGGACTAGTACCAGCTGGTACAGGACTGTAGTACCAGCTGGTACAGCACTGTAGTACCAGCTGGTACAGCACTGTAGTACCAGTTGGTACAGCACTGTAGTACCAGCTGGTACAGCACTGTAGTACCAGCTGGTACAGCACTGTAGCACTAGCTGGTACAGCACTGTAGTACCAGCTGGTACAGCATTGTATTACCAGCTGGTACAGCACTGTAGTACCAGCTGGTACAACACTGTAGTACCAGCTGGTACAGCACTGTAGTACCAGCTGGTACAGCACTGTATTACCAGCTGGTACAGCACTGTAGTACCAGCTGGTACAGCACTGTAGTACCAGCTGGTACAGCACTGTAGTACCAGCTGGTACAGCATTGTAGTACCAGCTGGTACAGCACTGTAGTACCAGCTGGTACAGCACTGTAGTACCAGCTGGTACAGCACTGTAGTACCAGCTGGTACAGCACTGTAGTACCAGCTGGTACAGCACTGTAGTACTAGCTGGTACAGCACTGTAGTACCAGCTGGTACAGCACTGTAGTACCAGCTGGTACAGCACTGTAGTACCAGCTGGTACAGCACTGTAGTACTAGCTGGTACAGCACTGTAGTACCAGCTGGTACAGCACTGTAGTACTAGCTGGTACAGCACTGTAGTACCAGCTGGTACAGCACTGTAGTACTAGCTGGTACAGCACTGTAGTACCAGCTGGTACAGCACTGTAGTACCAGCTGGTACAGCACTGTAGTACTAGCTGGTACAGCACTGTAGTACTAGCTGGTACAGCACTGTAGTACCAGCTGGTACAGCACTGTAGTACTAGCTGGTACAGCACTGTAGTACCAGCTGGTACAGGACTGTAGTACCAGCTGGTACAGGACTGTAGTACCAGCTGGTACAGGACTGTAGTACCAGCTGGTACTGGACTGTAGTACCAGCTGGTACAGCACTGTAGTACCAGCTGGTACAGGACTGTAGTACCAGCTGGTACAGCACTGTAGTACCAGCTGGTACAGGACTAGTACTAGCTGGTACAGCACTGTAGTACCAGCTGGTACAGGACTGTAGTACCAGCTGGTACAGGACTGTAGTACCAGCTGGTACAGCACTGTAGTACCAGCTGGTACAGCACTGTAGTACCAGCTGGTACAGCACTGTAGTACCAGCTGGTACAGGACTGTAGTACCAGCTGGTACAGCACTGTAGTACCAGCTGGTACAGGACTGTAGTACCAGCTGGTACAGCACTGTAGTACCAGCTGGTACAGGACTAGTACTAGCTGGTACAGCACTGTAGTACCAGCTGGTACAGCACTGTAGTACCAGCTGGTACAGGACTAGTACTAGCTGGTACAGCACTGTAGTACCAGCTGGTACAGCACTGTAGTACCAGCTGGTACAGGACTAGTACTAGCTGGTACAGCACTGTAGTACCAGCTGGTACAGGACTAGTACTAGCTGGTACAGCACTGTAGTACCAGCTGGTACAGCACTGTAGTACCAGCTGGTACAGGACTGTAGTACCAGCTGGTACAGCACTGTAGTACCAGCTGGTACAGCACTGTAGTACCAGCTGGTACAGCACTAGTACCAGCTGGTACAGCACTGTAGTACCACCTGGTACAGGACTGTAGTACCAGCTGGTACAGCACTGTAGTACCAGCTGGTACAGCACTGTAGTACCAGCTGGTACAGCACTGTAGTACCAGCTGGTACAGCACTGTAGTACCAGCTGGTACAGCACTGTAGTACCAGTTGGTACAGGACTGTAGTACCAGCTGGTACAGCACTGTAGTACCAGCTGGTACAGCACTGTAGTACCAGCTGGTACAGCACTGTAGTACCAGCTGGTACAGCACTGTAGTACCAGCTGGTAGTGATGGTTCAAGGTGTTGTTATAGATAATATTAATATAACTGTCTATCCTTCCATCTGTTTTCTTACCCTCCCTCTCATACCTTTCCTCCCTCCCTTCTACTTTCCTCTTTTCCCTCCCTCTCGTTCCCTCCCTCTCGTTACCCTCCCTTTCGCTCCCTCCCTTTCGCTCCCTCCCTTTCGTTCCCTCCCTTTCGTTCCCTCCCTCTCGTTCCCTCCCTCTCGTTCCCTCCCTCTCGTTCCCTCCCTCTCGTTCCCTCCCTCTCATTCCCTCCCTCTCATTCCCTCCCTCCCGTTCCCTTCCTCTCGTTCCCCCCTCTCGTTTTCTCCCTCTCATTCTCTCCTCGTTCTTCCCTTCTCATTCCCTCCATCTTGTTCTCTCCCTCCCATGCCCTCCCTCTTCTCTCCCTCTCATTCCCGCACTCCTTCCTCCTTTTCCTTCCTTATTTCTTTCCTCCTCGTCTTCCTTCAGTCATCCTGCCTCTCCTCTTCCTTCAGTCATCCTGCCTCTCCTCTTCCTTCAGTCATCCTGCCTCTCCTTTTCCTTCAATCATCCTGCCTCTCCTCTTCCTTCAATCATCCTGCCTCTCCTCTTCCTTCAGTCATCCTGCCTCTCCTCTTTCTTCAGTCATCCTGCCTCTCCTCTTCCTTCAATCATCCTGCCTCTCCTCTTCCTTCAATCATCCCTGCCTCTCCTCTTCCTTCAATCATCCTGCCTCTCCTCTTCCTTCAGTCATCCTGCCTCTCCTCTTCCTTCAGTCATCCTGCCTCTCCTCTTCCTTCAGTCATCCTGCCTCTCCTCTTCCTTCAGTCATCCTGCCTCTCATCTTCCTTCAGTCATCCTGCCTCTCCTCTTCCTTCAGTCATCCTGCCTCTCCTCTTCCTTCAGTCATCCTGCCTCTCCTCTTCCTTCAGTCATCCTGCCTCTCCTCTTCCTTCAGTCATCCTGCCTCTCCTCTTCCTTCAGTCATCCTGCCTCTCCTCTTCCTTCAGTCATCCTGCCTCTCCTCTTCCTTCAGTCATCCTGCCTCTCCTCTTCCTTCAATCATCCTGCCTCTCCTCTTCCTTCAGTCATCCTGCCTCTCCTCTTCCTTCAGTCATCCTGCCTCTCCTCTTCCTTCAATCATCCCTGCCTCTCCTCTTCCTTCAATCATCCTGCCTCTCCTCTTCCTTCAGTCATCCTGCCTCTCCTCTTCCTTCAGTCATCCTGCCTCTCCTCTTCCTTCAATCATCCTGCCTCTCCTCTTCCTTCAATTATCCCTGCCTCTCCTCTTCCTTCAGTCATCCTGCCTCTCCTCTTCCTTCAGTCATCCTGCCTCTCCTCTTCCTTCAGTCATCCTGCCTCTCCTCTTCCTTCAATCATCCCTGCCTCTCCTCTTCCTTCAATCATCCTGCCTCTCCTCTTCCTTCAGTCATCCTGCCTCTCCTCTTCCTTCAGTCATCCTGCCTCTCCTCTTCCTTCAGTCATCCTGCCTCTCCTCTTCCTTCAGTCATCCTGCCTCTCCTCTTCCTTCAATCATCCCTGCCTCTCCTCTTCCTTCAATCATCCTGCCTCTCCTCTTCCTTCAGTCATCCTGCCTCTCCTCTTCCTTCAGTCATCCTGCCTCTCCTCTTCCTTCAGTCATCCTGCCTCTCATCTTCCTTCAGTCATCCTGCCTCTCCTCTTCCTTCAGTCATCCTGCCTCTCCTCTTCCTTCAGTCATCCTGCCTCTCCTCTTCCTTCAGTCATCCTGCCTCTCCTCTTCCTTCAGTCATCCTGCCTCTCCTCTTCCTTCAGTCATCCTGCCTCTCCTCTTCCTTCAGTCATCCTGCCTCTCCTCTTCCTTCAGTCATCCTGCCTCTCCTCTTCCTTCAATCATCCTGCCTCTCCTCTTCCTTCAGTCATCCTGCCTCTCCTCTTCCTTCAATCATCCTGCCTCTCCTCTTCCTTCAATTATCCCTGCCTCTCCTCTTCCTTCAATCATCCCTGCCTCTCCTCTTCCTTCAATCATCCTGCCTCTCCTCTTCCTTCAGTCATCCTGCCTCTCCTCTTCCTTCAGTCATCCTGCCTCTCCTCTTCCTTCAGTCATCCTGCCTCTCCTCTTCCTTCAGTCATCCTGCCTCTCATCTTCCTTCAGTCATCCTGCCTCTCCTCTTCCTTCAGTCATCCTGCCTCTCCTCTTCCTTCAGTCATCCTGCCTCTCCTCTTCCTTCAGTCATCCTGCCTCTCCTCTTCCTTCAGTCATCCTGCCTCTCCTCTTCCTTCAGTCATCCTGCCTCTCCTCTTCCTTCAGTCATCCTGCCTCTCCTCTTCCTTCAGTCATCCTGCCTCTCCTCTTCCTTCAGTCATCCTGCCTCTCCTCTTCCTTCAATCATCCTGCCTCTCCTCTTCCTTCAATTATCCCTGCCTCTCCTCTTCCTTCAGTCATCCTGCCTCTCCTCTTCCTTCAGTCATCCTGCCTCTCCTCTTCCTTCAGTCATCCTGCCTCTCCTCTTCCTTCAATCATCCCTGCCTCTCCTCTTCCTTCAATCATCCTGCCTCTCCTCTTCCTTCAGTCATCCTGCCTCTCCTCTTCCTTCAGTCATCCTGCCTCTCCTCTTCCTTCAGTCATCCTGCCTCTCCTCTTCCTTCAGTCATCCTGCCTCTCCTCTTCCTTCAATCATCCCTGCCTCTCCTCTTCCTTCAATCATCCTGCCTCTCCTCTTCCTTCAGTCATCCTGCCTCTCCTCTTCCTTCAGTCATCCTGCCTCTCCTCTTCCTTCAGTCATCCTGCCTCTCCTCTTCCTTCAATCATCCTGCCTCTCCTCTTCCTTCAATCATCCCTGCCTCTCCTCTTCCTTCAGTCATCCTGCCTCTCCTCTTCCTTCAATCATCCTGCCTCTCCTCTTCCTTCAGTCATCCTGCCTCTCCTCTTCCTTCAGTCATCCTGCCTCTCCTCTTCCTTCAGTCATCCTGCCTCTCCTCTTCCTTCAGTCATCCTGCCTCTCCTCTTCCTTCAGTCATCCTGCCTCTCGTCTTCCTTCAGTCATCCTGCCTCTCCTCTTCCCTCAATCATCCCTGCCTCTCCTCTTCCTTCAATCATCCTGCCTCTCCTCTTCCTTCAGTCATCCTGCCTCTCCTCTTCCTTCAGTCATCCTGCCTCTCCTCTTCCTTCAGTCATCCTGCCTCTCCTCTTCCTTCAGTCATCCTGCCTCTCCTCTTCCTTCAGTCATCCTGCCTCTCCTCTTCCTTCAATCATCCTGCCTCTCCTCTTCCTTCAGTCATCCTGCCTCTCCTCTTCCTTCAGTCATCCTGCCTCTCCTCTTCCTTCAGTCATCCTGCCTCTCCTCTTCCTTCAGTCATCCTGCCTCTCCTCTTCCTTCAGTCATCCTGCCTCTCCTCTTCCTTCAGTCATCCTGCCTCTCCTCTTCCTTCAGTCATCCTGCCTCTCCTCTTCCTTCAATCATCCTGCCTCTCCTCTTCCTTCAGTCATCCTGCCTCTCCTCTTCCTTCAGTCATCCTGCCTCTCCTCTTCCTTCAGTCATCCTGCCTCTCCTCTTCCTTCAGTCATCCTGCCTCTCCTCTTCCTTCAGTCATCCTGCCTCTCCTCTTCCTTCAGTCATCCTGCCTCTCCTCTTCCTTCAGTTATCCCTGCCTCTCCTCTTCCTTCAGTCATCCTGCCTCTCCTCTTCCTTCAGTCATCCCTGCCTCTCCTCTTCCTTCAGTCATCCCTGCCTCTCCTCTTCCTTCAGTCATCCTGCCTCTCCTCTTCCTTCAGTCATCCTGCCTCTCCTCTTCCTTCAGTCATCCTGCCTCTCCTCTTCCTTCAGTCATCCTGCCTCTCCTCTTCCTTCAGTCATCCTGCCTCTCCTCTTCCTTCAGTCATCCTGCCTCTCCTCTTCCTTCAGTCATCCTGCCTCTCCTCTTCCTTCAGTCATCCCTGCCTCTCCTCTTCCTTCAATCATCCCTGCCTCTCCTCTTCCTTCAATCATCCTGCCTCTCCTCTTCCTTCAGTCATCCTGCCTCTCCTCTTCCTTCAGTCATCCCTGCCTCTCCTCTTCCTTCAGTCATCCTGCCTCTCCTCTTCCTTCAGTCATCCTGCCTCTCCTCTTCCTTCAATCATCCCTTCCTCTCCTCTTCCTTCAATCATCCTGCTTCTCCTCTTCCTTCAGTCATCCCTGCCTCTCCTCTTCCTTCAATCATCCTGCCTCTCCTCTTCCTTCAATCATCCCTGCCTCTCCTCTTCCTTCAGTCATCCTGCCTCTCCTCTTCCTTCAATCATCCTGCCTCTCCTCTTCCTTCAGTCATCCTGCCTCTCCTCTTCCTTCAGTCATCCTGCCTCTCCTCTTCCTTCATTCATCCTGCCTCTCCTCTTCCTTCAGTCATCCTGCCTCTCCTCTTCCTTCAATCATCCCTGCCTCTCCTCTTCCTTCAATCATCCTGCCTCTCCTCTTCCTTCAGTCATCCTGCCTCTCCTCTTCCTTCAGTCATCCTGCCTCTCCTCTTCCTTCAGTCATCCTGCCTCTCCTCTTCCTTCAGTCATCCTGCCTCTCCTCTTCCTTCAATCATCCTGCCTCTCCTCTTCCTTCAGTCATCCTGCCTCTCCTCTTCCTTCAGTCATCCTGCCTCTCCTCTTCCTTCAGTCATCCTGCCTCTCCTCTTCCTTCAGTCATCCTGCCTCTCCTCTTCCTTCAGTCATCCTGCCTCTCCTCTTCCTTCAGTCATCCTGCCTCTCCTCTTCCTTCAGTCATCCTGCCTCTCCTCTTCCTTCATCATCCTGCCTCTCCTCTTCCTTCAGTCATGCCTCTCCTCTTCCTTCAGTCATCCTGCCTCTCCTCTTCCTTCAGTCATCCTGCCTCTCCTCTTCCTTCATCCTGTCATCATCTGCCTCTCCTCTTCCTTCAGTCATCCTGCCTCTCCTCTTCCTTCAGTCATCCTGCCTCTCCTCTTCCTTCAGTCATCCTGCCTCTCCTCTTCCTTCAGTCATCCTGCCTCTCCTCTTCATTCAGTCATCCTGCCTCTCCTCTTCCTTCAGTCATCCTGCCTCTCCTCTTCCTTCAGTCTCCTCTTCCTTCATCCCTGCCTCTCCTCTTCCTTCAGTCATCCTGCCTCTCCTCTTCCTTCAGTCATCCCTGCCTCTCCTCTTCCTTCAGTCATCCCTGCCTCTCCTCTTCCTTCAGTCATCCTGCCTCTCCTCTTCCTTCAGTCATCCTGCCTCTCCTCTTCCTTCAGTCATCCTGCCTCTCCTCTTCCTTCAGTCATCCTGCCTCTCCTCTTCCTTCAGTCATCCTGCCTCTCCTCTTCCTTCAGTCATCCTGCCTCTCCTCTTCCTTCAGTCATCCCTGCCTCTCCTCTTCCTTCAATCATCCTGCCTCTCCTCTTCCTTCAGTCACCCCTGCCTCTCCTCTTCCTTCAATCATCCTGCCTCTCCTCTTCCTTCAGTCATCCTGCCTCTCCTCTTCCTTCAGTCATCCTGCCTCTCCTCTTCCTTCAGTCATCCTGCCTCTCCTCTTCCTTCAGTCATCCTGCCTCTCCTCTTCCTTCAATCATCCTGCCTCTCCTCTTCCTTCAGTCATCCTGCCTCTCCTCTTCCTTCAGTCATCCTGCCTCTCCTCTTCCTTCAGTCATCCTGCCTCTCCTCTTCCTTCAGTCATCCTGCCTCTCCTCTTCCTTCAGTCATCCTGCCTCTCCTCTTCCTTCAGTCATCCTGCCTCTCCTCTTCCTTCAGTCATCCTGCCTCTCCTCTTCCTTCAATCATCCTGCCTCTCCTCTTCCTTCAGTCATCCTGCCTCTCCTCTTCCTTCAGTCATCCCTGCCTCTCCTCTTCCTTCAGTCATCCTGCCTCTCCTCTTCCTTCAGTCATCCTGCCTCTCCTCTTCCTTCAGTCATCCTGCCTCTCCTCTTCCTTCAGTCATCCTGCCTCTCCTCTTCCTTCAGTCATCCCTGCCTCTCCTCTTCCTTCAATCATCCTGCCTCTCCTCTTCCTTCAGTCATCCCTGCCTCTCCTCTTCCTTCAGTCATCCTGCCTCTCCTCTTCCTTCAGTCATCCTGCCTCTCCTCTTCCTTCAGTCATCCCTGCCTCTCCTCTTCCTTCAGTCATCCTGCCTCTCCTCTTCCTTCAGTCATCCTGCCTCTCCTCTTCCTTCAGTCATCCTGCCTCTCCTCTTCCTTCAGTCATCCTGCTGCATCCTCTCCTCTTCCTTCAGTCATCCTGCCTCTCCTCTTCCTTCAGTCATCCCTGCCTCTCCTCTTCCTTCAGTCATCCTGCCTCTCCTCTTCCTTCAGTCATCCTGCCTCTCCTCTTCCTTCAGTCATCCTGCCTCTCCTCTTCCTTCAGTCATCCTGCCTCTCCTCTTCCTTCAGTCATCCTGCCTCTCCTCTTCCTTCAGTCATCCTGCCTCTCCTCTTCCTTCAGTCATCCCTGCCTCTCCTCTTCCTTCAGTCATCCTGCCTCTCCTCTTCCTTCAGTCATCCCTGCCTCTCCTCTTCCTTCAGTCATCCTGCCTCTCCTCTTCCTTCAGTCATCCTGCCTCTCCTCTTCCTTCAGTCATCCCTGCCTCTCCTCTTCCTTCAGTCATCCTGCCTCTCCTCTTCCTTCAGTCATCCTGCCTCTCCTCTTCCTTCAGTCATCCTGCCTCTCCTCTTCCTTCAGTCATCCTGCCTCTCCTCTTCCTTCAGTCATCCTGCCTCTCCTCTTCCTTCAGTCATCCCTGCCTCTCCTCTTCCTTCAGTCATCCTGCCTCTCCTCTTCCTTCAGTCATCCTGCCTCTCCTCTTCCTTCAGTCATCCTGCCTCTCCTCTTCCTTCAGTCATCCTGCCTCTCCTCTTCCTTCAGTCATCCTGCCTCTCCTCTTCCTTCAGTCATCCTGCCTCTCCTCTTCCTTCAGTCATCCTGCCTCTCCTCTTCCTTCAGTCATCCTGCCTCTCCTCTTCCTTCAGTCATCCTGCCTCTCCTCTTCCTTCAGTCATCCTGCCTCTCCTCTTCCTTCAGTCATCCTGCCTCTCCTCTTCCTTCAGTCATCCTGCCTCTCCTCTTCCTTCAATCATCCAGCCTCTCCTCTTCCTTCATCATCCCTGCCTCTCCTCTTCCTTCAGTCATCCTGCCTCTCCTCTTCCTTCAGTCATCCTGCCTCTCCTCTTCCTTCAGTCATCCTGCCTCTCCTCTTCCTTCAGTCATCCTGCCTCTCCTCTTCCTTCAGTCATCCTGCCTCTCCTCTTCCTTCAGTCATCCTGCCTCTCCTCTTCCTTCAATCATCCTGCCTCTCCTCTTCCTTCAGTCATCCTGCCTCTCCTCTTCCTTCAGTCATCCTGCCTCTCCTCTTCCTTCAGTCATCCTGCCTCTCCTCTTCCTTCAGTCATCCTGCCTCTCCTCTTCCTTCAGTCATCCTGCCTCTCCTCTTCCTTCAGTCATCCTGCCTCTCCTCTTCCTTCAGTCATCCTGCCTCTCCTCTTCCTTCAGTCATCCTGCCTCTCCTCTTCCTTCAATCATCCTGCCTCTCCTCTTCCTTCAGTCATCCTGCCTCTCCTCTTCCTTCAGTCATCCTGCCTCTCCTCTTCCTTCAGTCATCCTGCCTCTCCTCTTCCTTCAGTCATCCTGCCTCTCCTCTTCCTTCAGTCATCCTGCCTCTCCTCTTCCTTCAGTCATCCTGCCTCTCCTCTTCCTTCAGTCATCCTGCCTCTCCTCTTCCTTCAGTCATCCTGCCTCTCCTCTTCCTTCAGTCATCCTGCCTCTCCTCTTCCTTCAGTCATCCTGCCTCTCCTCTTCCTTCAGTCATCCTGCCTCTCCTCTTCCTTCAGTCATCCTGCCTCTCCTCTTCCTTCAATCATCCTGCCTCTCCTCTTCCTTCAATCATCCCTGCCTCTCCTCTTCCTTCAGTCATCCTGCCTCTCCTCTTCCTTCAATCATCCTGCCTCTCCTCTTCCTTCAGTCATCCTGCCTCTCCTCTTCCTTCAGTCATCCTGCCTCTCCTCTTCCTTCAGTCATCCTGCCTCTCCTCTTCCTTCAGTCATCCTGCCTCTCCTCTTCCTTCAGTCATCCTGCCTCTCCTCTTCCTTCAGTCATCCTGCCTCTCCTCTTCCTTCAGTCATCCTGCCTCTCCTCTTCCTTCAGTCATCCTGCCTCTCCTCTTCCTTCAGTCATCCTGCCTCTCCTCTTCCTTCAGTCATCCTGCCTCTCCTCTTCCTTCAGTCATCCTGCCTCTCCTCTTCCTTCAGTCATCCTGCCTCTCCTCTTCCTTCAGTCATCCTGCCTCTCCTCTTCCTTCAGTCATCATCCTGCCTCTCCTCTTCCTTCAGTCATCCTGCCTCTCCTCTTCCTTCAGTCATCCTGCCTCTCCTCTTCCTTCAGTCATCCTGCCTCTCCTCTTCCTTCAGTCATCCTGCCTCTCCTCTTCCTTCAGTCATCCTGCCTCTCCTCTTCCTTCAGTCATCCTGCCTCTCCTCTTCCTTCAGTCATCCTGCCTCTCCTCTTCCTTCAATCATCCTGCCTCTCCTCTTCCTTCAGTCATCCTGCCTCTCCTCTTCCTTCAGTCATCCTGCCTCTCCTCTTCCTTCAGTCATCCTGCCTCTCCTCTTCCTTCAGTCATCCTGCCTCTCCTCTTCCTTCAGTCATCCTGCCTCTCCTCTTCCTTCAGTCATCCTGCCTCTCCTCTTCCTTCAGTCATCCTGCCTCTCCTCTTCCTTCAGTCATCCTGCCTCTCCTCTTCCTTCAGTCATCCCTGCCTCTCCTCTTCCTTCAGTCATCCTGCCTCTCCTCTTCCTTCAGTCATCCTGGCTCTCCTCTTCCTTCAGTCATCCTGCCTCTCCTCTTCCTTCAGTCATCCTGCCTCTCCTCTTCCTTCAGTCATCCTGCCTCTCCTCTTCCTTCAGTCATCCTGCCTCTCCTCTTCCTTCAGTCATCCTGCCTCTCCTCTTCCTTCAGTCATCCTGCCTCTCCTCTTCCTTCAGTCATCCTGCCTCTCCTCTTCCTTCAGTCATCCCTGCCTCTCCTCTTCCTTCAGTCATCCTGCCTCTCCTCTTCCTTCAGTCATCCTGCCTCTCCTCTTCCTTCAGTCATCCTGCCTCTCCTCTTCCTTCATCATCCTGCCTCTCCTCTTCCTTCAGTCATCCTGCCTCTCCTCTTCCTTCAGTCATCCTGCCTCTCCTCTTCCTTCAATCATCCCTGCCTCTCCTCTTCCTTCAATCATCCTGCCTCTCCTCTTCCTTCAGTCATCCCTGCCTCTCCTCTTCCTTCAATCATCCTGCCTCTCCTCTTCCTTCAATCATCCCTGCCTCTCCTCTTCCTTCAGTCATCCTGCCTCTCCTCTTCCTTCAATCATCCTGCCTCTCCTCTTCCTTCAGTCATCCTGCCTCTCCTCTTCCTTCAGTCATCCTGCCTCTCCTCTTCCTTCATTCATCCTGCCTCTCCTCTTCCTTCAGTCATCCTGCCTCTCCTCTTCCTTCAATCATCCCTGCCTCTCCTCTTCCTTCAATCATCCTGCCTCTCCTCTTCCTTCAGTCATCCTGCCTCTCCTCTTCCTTCAGTCATCCTGCCTCTCCTCTTCCTTCAGTCATCCTGCCTCTCCTCTTCCTTCAGTCATCCTGCCTCTCCTCTTCCTTCAATCATCCTGCCTCTCCTCTTCCTTCAGTCATCCTGCCTCTCCTCTTCCTTCAGTCATCCTGCCTCTCCTCTTCCTTCAGTCATCCTGCCTCTCCTCTTCCTTCAGTCATCCTGCCTCTCCTCTTCCTTCAGTCATCCTGCCTCTCCTCTTCCTTCAGTCATCCTGCCTCTCCTCTTCCTTCAATCATCCTGCCTCTCCTCTTCCTTCAGTCATCCTGCCTCTCCTCTTCCTTCAGTCATCCTGCCTCTCCTCTTCCTTCAGTCATCCTGCCTCTCCTCTTCCTTCAGTCATCCTGCCTCTCCTCTTCCTTCAATCATCCTGCCTCTCCTCTTCCTTCAGTCATCCTGCCTCTCCTCTTCCTTCAGTCATCCTGCCTCTCCTCTTCCTTCAGTCATCCTGCCTCTCCTCTTCCTTCAGTCATCCTGCCTCTCCTCTTCCTTCAGTCATCCTGCCTCTCCTCTTCCTTCATCCCTGCCTCTCCTCTTCCTTCAGTCATCCTGCCTCTCCTCTTCCTTCAGTCATCCTGCCTCTCCTCTTCCTTCAGTCATCCCTGCCTCTCCTCTTCCTTCAGTCATCCTGCCTCTCCTCTTCCTTCAGTCATCCTGCCTCTCCTTTCAGTCATCCTGCCTCTCCTCTTCCTTCAGTCATCCTGCCTCTCCTCTTCCTTCAGTCATCCCTGCCTCTCCTCTTCCTTCAGTCATCCTGCCTCTCCTCTTCCTTCAGTCATCCCTGCCTCTCCTCTTCCTTCAGTCATCCTGCCTCTCCTCTTCCTTCAGTCACCCCTGCCTCTCCTCTTCCTTCAATCATCCTGCCTCTCCTCTTCCTTCAGTCATCCTGCCTCTCCTCTTCCTTCCGTCATCCTGCCTCTCCTCTTCCTTCAGTCATCCTGCCTCTCCTCTTCCTTCAGTCATCCTGCCTCTCCTCTTCCTTCAATCATCCTGCCTCTCCTCTTCCTTCAGTCATCCTGTCTCTCCTCTTCCTTCAGTCATCCCTGCCTCTCCTCTTCCTTCAGTCATCCTGCCTCTCCTCTTCCTTCAGTCATCCTGCCTCTCCTCTTCCTTCCGTCATCCTCCCTCTCCTCTTCCTTCATTCATCCTGCCTCTCCTCTTCCTTCAGTCATCCTGCCTCTCCTCTTTCTTCAATCATCCTGCCTCTCCTCTTCCTTCAGTCATCCTGCCTCTCCTCTTCCTTCAGTCATCCCTGCCTCTCCTCTTCCTTCAGTCATCCTGCCTCTCCTCTTCCTTCAGTCATCCTGCCTCTCCTCTTCCTTCAGTCATCCTGCCTCTCCTCTTCCTTCAGTCATCCTGCCTCTCCTCTTCCTTCAATCATCCCTGCCTCTCCTCTTCCTTCAATCATCCTGCTTCTCCTCTTCCTTCAGTCCTCCCTGCCTCTCCTCTTCCTTCAATCATCCTGCCTCTCCTCTTCCTTCAGTCATCCTGCTTCTCCTCTTCCTTCAGTCATCCCTGCCTCTCCTCTTCCTTCAGTCATCCTGCCTCTCCTCTTCCTTCAGTCATCCTGCCTCTCCTCTTCCTTCAGTCATCGCTGCCTCTCCTCTTCCTTCAGTCATCCCTGCTTCTCCTCTTCCTTCAGTCATCCTGCCTCTCCTCTTCCTTCAGTCATCCCTGCCTCTCCTCTTCCTTCAGTCATCCTGCCTCTCCTCTTCCTTCAGTCATCCTGCCTCTCCTCTTCCTTCAGTCATCCTGCCTCTCCTCTTCCTTCAGTCATCCTGCCTCTCCTCTTCCTTCAGTCATCCTGCCTCTCCTCTTCCTTCAGTCATCCTGCCTCTCCTCTTCCTTCAGTCATCCCTGCCTCTCCTCTTCCTTCAGTCATCCTGCCTCTCCTCTTCCTTCAGTCATCCTGCCTCTCCTCTTCCTTCAGTCATCCTGCCTCTCCTCTTCCTTCAGTCATCCTGCCTCTCCTCTTCCTTCAGTCATCCTGCCTCTCCTCTTCCTTCAGTCATCCTGCCTCTCCTCTTCCTTCAGTCATCCTGCCTCTCCTCTTCCTTCAGTCATCCTGCCTCTCCTCTTCCTTCAGTCATCCTGCCTCTCCTCTTCCTTCAGTCATCCTGCCTCTCCTCTTCCTTCAGTCATCCCTGCCTCTCCTCTTCCTTCAGTCATCCTGCCTCTCCTCTTCCTTCAGTCATCCCTGCCTCTCCTCTTCCTTCAGTCATCCTGCCTCTCCTCTTCCTTCAGTCATCCTGCCTCTCCTCTTCCTTCAGTCATCCTGCCTCTCCTCTTCCTTCAGTCATCCCTGCCTCTCCTCTTCCTTCAGTCATCCTGCCTCTCCTCTTCCTTCAGTCATCCTGCCTCTCCTCTTCCTTCAGTCATCCTGCCTCTCCTCTTCCTTCAGTCATCCTGCCTCTCCTCTTCCTTCAATCATCCTGCCTCTCCTCTTCCTTCAGTCATCCTGCTTCTCCTCTTCCTTCAATCATCCCTGCCTCTCCTCTTCCTTCAATCATCCTGCCTCTCCTCTTCCTTCAGTCATCCTGCCTCTCCTCTTCCTTCAGTCATCCTGCCTCTCCTCTTCCTTCAGTCATCCTGCCTCTCCTCTTCCTTCAGTCATCCTGCCTCTCCTCTTCCTTCAATCATCCCTGCCTCTCCTCTTCCTTCAATCATCCTGCCTCTCCTCTTCCTTCAGTCATCCTGCCTCTCCTCTTCCTTCAGTCATCCTGCCTCTCCTCTTCCTTCAGTCATCCTGCCTCTCCTCTTCCTTCAATCATCCTGCCTCTCCTCTTCCTTCAATCATCCCTGCCTCTCCTCTTCCTTCAGTCATCCTGCCTCTCCTCTTCCTTCAATCATCCTGCCTCTCCTCTTCCTTCAGTCATCCTGCCTCTCCTCTTCCTTCAGTCATCCTGCCTCTCCTCTTCCTTCAGTCATCCTGCCTCTCCTCTTCCTTCAGTCATCCTGCCTCTCCTCTTCCTTCAGTCATCCTGCCTCTCCTCTTCCTTCAGTCATCCTGCCTCTCCTCTTCCTTCAATCATCCCTGCCTCTCCTCTTCCTTCAATCATCCTGCCTCTCCTCTTCCTTCAGTCATCCTGCCTCTCCTCTTCCTTCAGTCATCCTGCCTCTCCTCTTCCTTCAGTCATCCTGCCTCTCCTCTTCCTTCAGTCATCCTGCCTCTCCTCTTCCTTCAATCATCCTGCCTCTCCTCTTCCTTCAGTCATCCTGCCTCTCCTCTTCCTTCAGTCATCCTGCCTCTCCTCTTCCTTCAGTCATCCTGCCTCTCCTCTTCCTTCAGTCATCCTGCCTCTCCTCTTCCTTCAGTCATCCTGCCTCTCCTCTTCCTTCAGTCATCCTGCCTCTCCTCTTCCTTCAATCATCCTGCCTCTCCTCTTCCTTCAGTCATCCTGCCTCTCCTCTTCCTTCAGTCATCCTGCCTCTCCTCTTCCTTCAGTCATCCTGCCTCTCCTCTTCCTTCAGTCATCCTGCCTCTCCTCTTCCTTCAGTTATCCCTGCCTCTCCTCTTCCTTCAGTCATCCTGCCTCTCCTCTTCCTTCAGTCATCCCTGCCTCTCCTCTTCCTTCAGTCATCCCTGCCTCTCCTCTTCCTTCAGTCATCCTGCCTCTCCTCTTCCTTCAGTCATCCTGCCTCTCCTCTTCCTTCAGTCATCCTGCCTCTCCTCTTCCTTCAGTCATCCTGCCTCTCCTCTTCCTTCAGTCATCCTGCCTCTCCTCTTCCTTCAGTCATCCTGCCTCTCCTCTTCCTTCAGTCATCCTGCCTCTCCTCTTCCTTCAGTCATCCCTGCCTCTCCTCTTCCTTCAATCATCCCTGCCTCTCCTCTTCCTTCAATCATTATGCCTCTCCTCTTCCTTCAGTCATCCCTGCCTCTCCTCTTCCTTCAGTCATCCCTGCCTCTCCTCTTCCTTCAGTCATCCTGCCTCTCCTCTTCCTTCAGTCATCCTGCCTCTCCTCTTCCTTCAGTCATCCCTGCCTCTCCTCTTCCTTCAATCATCCTGCCTCTCCTCTTCCTTCAATCATCCCTGCCTCTCCTCTTCCTTCAGTCATCCTGCCTCTCCTCTTCCTTCAATCATCCTGCCTCTCCTCTTCCTTCAGTCATCCTGCCTCTCCTCTTCCTTCAGTCATCCTGCCTCTCCTCTTCCTTCATTCATCCTGCCTCTCCTCTTCCTTCAGTCATCCTGCCTCTCCTCTTCCTTCAATCATCCCTGCCTCTCCTCTTCCTTCAATCATCCTGCCTCTCCTCTTCCTTCAGTCATCCTGCCTCTCCTCTTCCTTCAGTCATCCTGCCTCTCCTCTTCCTTCAGTCATCCTGCCTCTCCTCTTCCTTCAGTCATCCTGCCTCTCCTCTTCCTTCAATCATCCTGCCTCTCCTCTTCCTTCAGTCATCCTGCCTCTCCTCTTCCTTCAGTCATCCTGCCTCTCCTCTTCCTTCAGTCATCCTGCCTCTCCTCTTCCTTCAGTCATCCTGCCTCTCCTCTTCCTTCAGTCATCCTGCCTCTCCTCTTCCTTCAGTCATCCTGCCTGCCTCTCCTCTTCCTTCAGTCATCCTGCCTCTCCTCTTCCTTCAGTCATCCTGCCTCTCCTCTTCCTTCAGTCATCCTGCCTCTCCTCTTCCTTCAGTCATCCTGCCTCTCCTCTTCCTTCAGTCATCCTGCCTCTCCTCTTCCTTCAGTCATCCTGCCTCTCCTCTTCCTTCAGTCATCCTGCCTCTCCTCTTCCTTCAGTCATCCCTGCCTCTCCTCTTCCTTCAGTCATCCCTGCCTCTCCTCTTCCTTCAGTCATCCCTGCCTCTCCTCTTCCTTCAGTCATCCCTGCCTCTCCTCTTCCTTCAGTCATCCTGCCTCTCCTCTTCCTTCAGTCATCCTGCCTCTCCTCTTCCTTCAGTCATCCTGCCTCTCCTCTTCCTTCAGTCATCCTGCCTCTCCTCTTCCTTCAGTCATCCTGCCTCTCCTCTTCCTTCAGTCATCCTGCCTCTCCTCTTCCTTCAGTCATCCTGCCTCTCCTCTTCCTTCAGTCATCCCTGCCTTTCCTCTTCCTTCAATCATCCTGCCTCTCCTCTTCCTTCAGTCATCCTGCCTCTCCTCTTCCTTCAGTCATCCTGCCTCTCCTCTTCCTTCAGTCATCCTGCCTCTCCTCTTCCTTCAGTCATCCCTGCCTCTCCTCTTCCTTCAATCATCCTGCCTCTCCTCTTCCTTCAGTCATCCCTGCCTCTCCTCTTCCTTCAATCATCCTGCCTCTCCTCTTCCTTCAGTCATCCTGCCTCTCCTCTTCCTTCCGTCATCCTGCCTCTCCTCTTCCTTCAGTCATCCTGCCTCTCCTCTTCCTTCAGTCATCCTGCCTCTCCTCTTCCTTCAATCATCCTGCCTCTCCTCTTCCTTCAGTCATCCTGCCTCTCCTCTTCCTTCAGTCATCCCTGCCTCTCCTCTTCCTTCAGTCATCCTGCCTCTCCTCTTCCTTCAGTCATCCTGCCTCTCCTCTTCCTTCCGTCATCCTGCCTCTCCTCTTCCTTCAGTCATCCTGCCTCTCCTCTTCCTTCAGTCATCCTGCCTCTCCTCTTCCTTCAATCATCCTGCCTCTCCTCTTCCTTCAGTCATCCTGCCTCTCCTCTTCCTTCAGTCATCCCTGCCTCTCCTCTTCCTTCAGTCATCCTGCCTCTCCTCTTCCTTCAGTCATCCTGCCTCTCCTCTTCCTTCAGTCATCCTGCCTCTCCTCTTCCTTCAGTCATCCTGCCTCTCCTCTTCCTTCAATCATCCCTGCCTCTCCTCTTCCTTCAATCATCCTGCTTCTCCTCTTCCTTCAGTCATCCCTGCCTCTCCTCTTCCTTCAATCATCCTGCCTCTCCTCTTCCTTCAGTCATCCTGCTTCTCCTCTTCCTTCAGTCATCCCTGCCTCTCCTCTTCCTTCAGTCATCCTGCCTCTCCTCTTCCTTCAGTCATCCTGCCTCTCCTCTTCCTTCAGTCATCCCTGCTTCTCCTCTTCCTTCAGTCATCCTGCCTCTCCTCTTCCTTCAGTCATCCCTGCCTCTCCTCTTCCTTCAGTCATCCTGCCTCTCCTCTTCCTTCAGTCATCCTGCCTCTCCTCTTCCTTCAGTCATCCTGCCTCTCCTCTTCCTTCAGTCATCCTGCCTCTCCTCTTCCTTCAGTCATCCTGCCTCTCCTCTTCCTTCAGTCATCCTGCCTCTCCTCTTCCTTCAGTCATACCTGCCTCTCCTCTTCCTTCAGTCATCCTGCCTCTCCTCTTCCTTCAGTCATCCCTGCCTCTCCTCTTCCTTCAGTCATCCTGCCTCTCCTCTTCCTTCAGTCATCCTGCCTCTCCTCTTCCTTCAGTCATCCCTGCCTCTCCTCTTCCTTCAGTCATCCTGCCTCTCCTCTTCCTTCAGTCATCCTGCCTCTCCTCTTCCTTCAGTCATCCTGCCTCTCCTCTTCCTTCAGTCATCCTGGCTCTCCTCTTCCTTCAGTCATCCTGCCTCTCCTCTTCCTTCAGTCATCCTGCCTCTCCTCTTCCTTCAGTCATCCCTGCCTCTCCTCTTCCTTCAGTCATCCTGCCTCTCCTCTTCCTTCAGTCATCCCTGCCTCTCCTCTTCCTTCAGTCATCCTGCCTCTCCTCTTCCTTCAGTCATCCTGCCTCTCCTCTTCCTTCAGTCATCCTGCCTCTCCTCTTCCTTCAGTCATCCCTGCCTCTCCTCTTCCTTCAGTCATCCTGCCTCTCCTCTTCCTTCAGTCATCCTGCCTCTCCTCTTCCTTCAGTCATCCCTGCCTCTCCTCTTCCTTCAGTCATCCTGCCTCTCCTCTTCCTTCAGTCATCCTGCCTCTCCTCTTCCTTCAGTCATCCTGCCTCTCCTCTTCCTTCAGTCATCCCTGCCTCTCCTCTTCCTTCAGTCATCCCTGCCTCTCCTCTTCCTTCAGTCATCCTGCCTCTCCTCTTCCTTCAGTCATCCTGCCTCTCCTCTTCCTTCAGTCATCCCTGCCTCTCCTCTTCCTTCAGTCATCCTGCCTCTCCTCTTCCTTCAGTCATCCTGCCTCTCCTCTTCCTTCAGTCATCCTGCCTCTCCTCTTCCTCCTCCTCTTCCTTGTCTGTACCATTTTCCTACTTTTTATTCTTCTCGGGAAAATAGATAAACACATACTTTTGATTGTCGGATTTTGTTTGATCTTCATGTGAATACTGACACCATAACACATGTGAATACTGACACCATAACACATGTGAATACTGACACCATAACACATGTGAATACTGACACCATAACACATGTGAATACTGACACCATAACACATGTGAATACTGACACCATAACACATGTGAATACTGTCACCATAACACATGTGAATACTGACACCATAACACATGCGAATACTGACACCATAACACATGCGAATACTGACACCATAACACATGCGAATACTGACACCATAACACATGCGAATACTGACACCATAACACATGCGAATACTGACACCATGACACATGCGAATACTGACACCATGACACATGCGAATACTGACACCATGACACATGTCAATACTGACACCATGACACATGTGAATACTGTCACCATAACACATGTGAATAGTGTCACCATAACACATGTGAATACTGTCACCATAACACATGCGAATACTGGCACCTTAACACATGCGAATACTGACACCATAACACATGCGAATACTGACACCATAACACATGCGAATACTGACACCATAACACATGCGAATACTGACACCATAACACATGCGAATACTGACACCATAACACATGCGAATACTGACACCATAACACATGCGAATACTGACACCATAACACATGCGAATACTGACACCATGACACATGTCAATACTGACACCATAACACATGTGAATACTGTCACCATAACACATGTGAATACTGTCACCATAACACATGTGAATACTGTCACCATAACACATGCGAATACTGGCACCATAACACATGCGAATACTGACACCATAACACATGCGAATACTGACACCATAACACATGCGAATACTGACACCATAACACATGTGAATACTGACATCATAACACATGTGAAAACTGACACCATAACACGTGAATGTCACCATAACACATGCGAATACTGACACCATAACACATGCGAATAGTGACACCATAACACATGCGAATACTGTCACCATAACACATGCGAATACTGTCACCATAACACATGCGAATACTGACACCATAACACATGCGAATACTGACACCATAACACATGCGAATACTGACACCATAACTCATGCGAATACTGACACCATAACACATGCGAATACTGACACCATAACACATGTGAATACTGACACCATAACACATGCGAATACTGACACCATAACTCATGCGAATACTGACACCATAACACATGCGAATACTGACACCATAACACATGTGAATACTGACACCATAACACATGTGAATACTGACATAACACATGTGAATACTGACACCATAACACGTGAATAATGTCACCATAACACATGCGAATACTGACACCATAACACATGTGAATACTGTCACCATAACACATGCGAATACTGGCACCATAACACATGCGAATACTGACACCATAACACATGCGAATACTGACACCATAACACATGCGAATACTGACACCATAACACATGCGAATACTGACACCATAACACATGTGAATACTGACACCATAACACATGCGAATACTGACACCATAACACATGCGAATACTGTCACCATAACACGTGTGAATACTGACACCATAACACATGTGAATACTGACACCATAACACATGTGAATACTGACATAACACATGTGAATACTGACACCATAACACGTGAATAATGTCACCATAACACATGCGAATACTGACACCATAACACATGTGAATACTGACACCATAACACATGTGAATACTGTCACCATAACACATGTGAATACTGTCACCATAACACATGTGAATACTGACACCATAACACATGTGAATACTGTCACCATAACACATGTGAATACTGTCACCATAACACATGTGAATACTGACACCATAACACATGTGAATACTGACACCATAACACATGTGAATACTGACACCATAACACATGCGAATACTGACACCATAACACATGTGAATACTTACACCATAACACATGTGAATACTGACACCATAACACATGTGAATACTGACACCATAACACATGTGAATATTGACAACATAAGACTTGTGTGCGCCTTCAAGTCTTGAACATGTATTCATTGGAGCGGAGAGAGAGAGAGAGAGATACATGATAATATATACCCGGAAAGTACTCGAGGGCCTGGTCCCGCATCTGCACACTGCCATAACAACATACTGGAGTGAGAGATATGGGAGGAAGTGTAAAATAAACCCAGTGAGGAGCAGGGGTGTGGTGGGGACAATAAGGGAACACTGTATCAACATCCGGGGTCCCAGACTATTCAACATCTTACCAGAAGATATCAGAAACACTGCTGGAACCAGTGTAGAAGCCTTCAAGAGGAAACTGGACAAGTATCTTCACCAGGTGCCAGATCAACCAGGCTGTGATGGATATGTGGGGCAGCGGGCCTCCAGAAGCAACAGCCTGGTTGGCCAGGCAAGCATCAAAGGAGCCTGGCCCATGGCCGGGCTCAGTAGATAAACTCTCGAAACTCTTCAAAGGTATATCAGAGGTATATGAATATTAACAACATAAGACATGCGAATATTGGCAACATAACACGTGAATATTAGCAACATAACACATGGGGCTTTGATTTGTGATAAACTGACATTATTATTAAATAGTGAGAAGTGTTGACTTGTGTGTGAATAGGCGAGGTACATTAATACTGGCTGTATGGGTGTACATCCGCACTGGCTGTACACCCCGTATGGGTGTACACTACATACTGGATGTACATCCATATTGGGTGTACACACCGTATGGATGTACATCCATATTGGGTATACACACCGTATGGATGTACATCCATATTGGGTGTACACACCGTATGGGTGTACATCCATATTGGGTGTACACACCGTATGGGTGTACATCCAGACTGGGTGTACACCTCATATGGGTGTACATCCATACTGGGTGTACATCCAGACTGGGTGTACACCTCATATGGGTGTACATCCATACTGGTTGTACATCCAGACTGGGTGTACACCTCATATGGGTGTACATCCATACTGGGTGTACACCTCACATAGGTGTACATCCAAACTGGGTATACACCCAGTATGTGAGAAATAACGACAGTTCTTAGAAAATCAGTATTTTTTACCCTGTGGTTATTTTGCATATTGTGGTATCAGTTGTTTACTGTGGACAACGAAAGAGATTTGAAATGCTTAACAATTCGCAAACAGGCATGTGGCAGAATTCGATGAAATAACTTTCAAAACGAGCTTGGTGCCCGGGGGTATGGGATAACATCGCTTAGCTTCGGCTAAGCGCACATGCTTATCTTGGGTATAACTCAGTGGTAAAGTACTGTGGACTCTGATACAGAGTTAGCAGGTTCGAGTCCTGCTATGGACGTAGAGACTATATATATATATATATATATATATATATATATATATATATATATATATATATATATATATATATATACTAGGTAGTAGGTTGGTACAGCAAACGCCCAGGGAGGTACTACCGTCCTGCCAAGTGATGTAAAACAAAAGCCTGTAATTGTTTTACATGATAGGATTGCTGGTGTCTTTTGTCTGTCTCATAAACATGCAAGATTTCAGGTACGTCTTGCTAGTTCTACTTACACTTAGGTCACACTAAATATAAATGTTCAAGCATATATATACACACCCCTCTGGGTTTTCTTCTATTTTCTTACTAGTTCTTGTTTTTGTTTATTTCCTCTTACCTCCATGGGGAAGTGGAACAGAATTCTTCCTCCGTAAGCCATGCGTGTTGTAAGAGGCGACTAAAATGCCGGGAGCAAGGGGCTAGTAACCCCTTCTCCTGTATATATTACTAAATTTAAAAGGAGAAACTTTCGTTTTTCCTTTCGGGCCACCCCGCCTTGGTGGGATACGGCTGGTGCGTTGAAAGAAGATATATATATATACTGTTTATATATATATATATATATATATATATATATATATATATATATATATATATATATATATATATATATATATATATATAAACATTGTCTCTACATCCACAGCAGGACTCGAACCTCTGTATCAGAGTCCACAGTACTCTACCACTAAGTTAGACCCAAGATAAGTATGGGCGCTTAGCCCATACTTATTTGTTTTGCAATTTCATTAATATATATATATATTTTTAACAAATCGGCCGTCTCCCACCGAGGCAGGGTGACCCAAAAAGAAAGAAAATCCCCAAAAAGAAAATACTTTCATCATCATTCAACATTTTCACCTCATTCACACATAATCACCGTTTTTGCAGAGGTGCCCAGAATACAACAGTTTAGAAGTATATACGTATAAAAATACACAACATATCCCTCCAAATTGCCAATGTCTCGAGCCCCTCCTGTAGAGTGCAGGCATTGTACTTTCCATTTTCCTGAATCCCTTCACTAAATATTACCCTGCTCACACTCCAACAGATCGTCAGGTCCCAAATACCATTCGTCTCTATTCACTCCTATCGAACACGCTCACGCATGCCTGCTGGAAGTCCAAGCCCCTCGCCCACAAAACCCTCCCTTACCCCTTCCAACCTTTTCGAAGACAACCCCTACCCCGCCTTCCTTCCCCTACAGATTTATACGCTCTCCATGTCATTCTACTCTGATCTATTCTCTCTAAATGACCAAACCACCTCAACAACCCCTCTTCAGCCCTCTGATTAATGCTTTTAACTCCACACCTTCTAATTTCTTCACTCCGAATTTCCTGCATAATATTTACACCACACATTGCCCTTAGACAGGACATCTCCACTGCCTCTAACCGCCTCCTCGCTGCAGCATTCACACCCCAAGCTTCACACCCATATAAGAGTGTTGGTACTACTATACTTTCATACATTCCCTTCTTTGCCTCCATAGATAACGTTTTTTGTCTCCACATATGCCTCAACGCACCACTCACCTTGTTTCCTTCATTAATTCTATGATTAACCTCATCCTTCATAAATCCATCCGCTAACACGTCAACTCCCAAGTATCTGAAAACATTCACTTCTTCCATACTCCTCCTCCCCAATTTGATATCCAATTTTTCTTTATCTAAATCAGCTTCAAGTGAAGATAAATTCTGAGTGGTCACCAGGAGAGTGGTACCACGTGGTTGTTGCAGGTGGTCGACCTTGACAATGATTGACGTATCATTTACCACAGTTGTAACTCAAATGTAAGAGATGGTGTGCAGCTGGAGGTCTCATGCTGGATACTGGGTCAAGTCGCTCTCCATATTTCTCCCGCCCCTGGTCGACTGGGCACATAGAGGTGCCAAGCTAATTTGCCACATTATGGAAGATTCTCAAGAGTGGATAGGTGAAATTTACAAAGCCATGCTGGCTACATCTCTGTGTGTGTGTGCGTGAAAGTAATGTTTGTACAAGGAATCACGTGTTCGAGTTCCCTCAGAATCCATTGAATCAATTCGTTGCCTGCCTTAGCTGCGTCATCTACTGATGTGTGTGCATTATTGAAAATAGATACAAGGTCACACAAGTCTTGGCTGTGTTGAAGGTTTTGAAGCAATCACCACTTGTTTTACAACCAGTGACTGAAGATGGTCCAGGTGCCTAACCTTTGCTAGCAGTTCGCTAATTAAATTCTCGATAAATGAGAGACTTGTGCAACATTTCCCCTCATGGAAGGTTCCTTGATGTTGGTGAGGGGCTCTTGATTTAGGAAATTGGAACTGTGCTCCAGTTCCCCGAATTAAGCCTGAATGCCTTCCACATCCCCCCCCCCCCCGGGCGCTGTATAATCCTACGGGTTTAGCGCTTCCCCTTTGATTATAATAATAATAATTGTGCAACATTTGAGTATCTTTAATCTGGAAACGTTTCGCCAGCCAATGGTTTCTTCTGTGCAGTGCAGAGAGTATGAGGAGGTGTATGAGTATGAGGAGGAGTTTGAGGCTGTCAGTCCCTCAGTCTGGAGTCCATGTGTTCAGTCCATCAATCTTGTATTGGACTGAAGAATTCACTGACTGGCGAAACGTTTCCAGAATAAAGATACCAAAATGTTGCACAAGTGTCTCATTTATCAGCTTGTTAGTTTTCTAAAACATTCATTCAAATATATCTTATTGGATTGTGAGATTTACCAAACTTGATCAATATTATTGTGGTGACTGGCTTGGGAGGGGAGGTTATAAGTATAAATAAATCCCTATCCTGACCCAAGACTACAATGTTCTCTCTCGTTCATCTTATAGATGTGACAGAGTGAACAGGCAAAAAGGGGGGGGGTTGCTCTGTACATTGCAGAGTCACTTGTTTGCACAGAACTGCTTAATGCCTCAAATGATGTAGTGGAAGTTTTAGCAGTAAAGGTCGAGAACCAAAACTTAGTCATTGTGGTAGTCTACAAGTCTCCGGATGCAACATCCCAACAATTCCAGGAACAGCTGTTAAAAATTGACCACTGTCTGGAAAATCTTCCAGCTCCTGCACCCAACATCTTGCTCCTGGGGGATTTGAACTTGAGGCACCTAAAATGGAGGAATATAGCCAATAATATTGTTGCAGTAATAACACCAGGAGGCAGCTCTGATGAAAACTCACACTCACACGAGCTTTTAAATCTCTGCACAAAATTCAATTTAAACCAGCAAATAATAGAGCCTACTAGACTGGAGAATACACTAGACCTCATCTTCACTAACAATGATGATCTGATAAGAAATGTCACCATATCAAAAACAATATACTCAGATCACAACACAATTGAGGTTCAGACATATATGCGTGGAGCCCCAGACCGACATAATGAGACTAGTCACGAGGGAGCATTCACCAAATTCAACTTCAATAACAAAAACAAAGTGGGACCAAGTAAACCAAGTCCTAACCGATATAAGCTGGGAAGATATACTAAGCAACACAGACCCCAACTTATGCCTAGAACAGATTAACTTGGTGGCACTCGATGTATGCACAAGGCTTATTCCTCTAAGAAAAAGGAGAAGTAGATGTAAAATAGAAAGAGACGGGCGCTCCCTTTACAGGCGATGGAAAAGAATAACAGAGCGGCTAAAAGAGGTCAATATATCTGAAATGCGTAGGGAGACACTGGTCAGAGAAATAGCAAGCATCGAACTTAAGCTAAAGGAATCTTATAGGAGTCAGGAATCGCGGGAAGAACTAAAAGCCATAAATGAAATCGAAAGAAACCCAAAGTATTTCTTCTCCTATGCCAAATCAAAATCGAGAACAACGTCAGTATTGGGCCCCTACTTAAACAAGATGGGTCCTACACAGATGACAGCAAGGAAATGAGTGAGCTACTCAAGTCCCAATATGACTCAGTTTTTAGCAAGCCGCTAACCAGACTGAGAGTCGAAGATCAAAATGAATTTTTTATGAGAGAGCCACAAAATTTGGTTAACACAAGAATATCCGATGTTATCCTGACGCCAAATGACTTCGAACAGGCGATAAATGACATGCCCATGCACTCTGCCCCAGGGCCAGACTCGTGGAACTCCGTGTTCATCAAGAACTGCAAGAAGCCCCTATCACGAGCCTTTTCCATCCTATGGAGAGGGAGCATGGACACGGGGGTCGTCCCACAGTTACTAAAAACAACAGACATAGCCCCACTCCACAAAGGGGGCAGTAAAGCAACAGCAAAGAACTACAGACCGATAGCACTAACATCCCATATCATAAAAATCTTTGAAAGGGTCCTAAGAAGCAAGATCACCACCCATCTAGAAACCCATCAGTTACACAACCCAGGGCAACATGGGTTTAGAACAGGTCGCTCCTGTCTGTCTCAACTATTGGATCACTACGACAAGGTCCTAAATGCACTAGAAGACAAAAAGAATGCAGATGTAATATATACAGACTTTGCAAAAGCCTTCGACAAGTGTGACCATGGCGTAATAGCGCACAAAATGCGTGCTAAAGGAATAACAGGAAAAGTCGGTCGATGGATCTATAATTTCCTCACTAACAGAACACAGAGAGTAGTCAACAGAGTAAAGTCCGAGGCAGCTACGGTGAAAAGCTCTGTTCCACAAGGCACAGTACTCGCTCCCATCTTGTTCCTCATCCTCATATCCGACATAGACAAGGATGTCAGCCACAGCACCGTGTCTTCCTTTGCAGATGACACCCGAATCTGCATGACAGTGTCTTCCATTGCAGACACTGCAAGGCTCCAGGCGGACATCAACCAAATCTTTCAGTGGGCTGCAGAAAACAATATGAAGTTCAACGATGAGAAATTTCAATTACTCAGATATGGTAAACACGAGGAAATTAAATCTTCATCAGAGTACAAAACAAATTCTGGCCACAAAATAGAGCGAAACGCCAACGTCGAAGACCTGGGAGTGATCATGTCGGAGGATCTCACCTTCAAGGACCATAACATTGTATCAATCGCATCTGCTAGAAAAATGACAGGATGGATAATGAGAACCTTCAAAACTAGGGAGGCCAAGCCCATGATGACACTCTTCAGGTCACTTGTTCTATCTAGGCTGGAATATTGCTGCACACTAACAGCACCTTTCAAGGCAGGTGAAATTGCTGACCTAGAAAATGTACAGAGAACCTTCACGGCGCGCATAACGGAGATAAAACACCTCAATTACTGGGAGCGCTTGAGGTTCCTAAACCTGTATTCCCTGGAACGCAGGCGGGAGAGATACATGATTATATACACCTGGAAAATCCTAGAGGGACTAGTACCGAACTTGCACACGAAAATCACTCACTACGAAAGCAAAAGACTTGGCAGACGATGCAACATCCCCCCAATGAAAAGCAGGGGTGTCACTAGCACGTTAAGAGACCATACAATAAGTGTCAGGGGCCCAAGACTGTTCAACTGCCTCCCAGCATACATAAGGGGGATTACCAACAGACCCCTGGCAGTCTTCAAGCTGGCACTGGACAAGCACCTAAAGTCGGTTCCTGACCAGCCGGGCTGTGGCTCGTACGTTGGTTTGCGTGTAGCCAGCAGCAACAGCCTGGTTGATCAGGCTCTGATCCACCAGGAGGCCTGGTCACAGACCGGGCCGCGGGGGCGTTGACCCCCTGAACTCTCTCCAGGTAAACTCCAGGTTTTAACAGTTAATGTTTTAACAGTTAATGTATGAGCATCACCACTGTGCGATGAAGTATCAGTTCCCCACACTTCAGTTATATCTAAACTTTATTGATCAGTTGTCTTGTTATATCTACAATGCCCGCAAAAATATCTATACATTTCCATTGCAAAAAAAAAAAAACTATACACAAGATTTTGGATTTTCCTTCCTAAGAACATTATAATGAAGGGAAGTAATTATATCGAGGTGTTAAAGGACAATATGCTGGAACATTCACGAGTGTCAGTTTTTATGCATGATGATACCCTTGCCGATAAGTCAAAAGCAGTGAAAAAGTTCCTCAAGGATAATATCAGTGTTTTGGAGTGGCCAGGCAATTACACTGACCTAAATCCTTAGGTGCATGCCTGGCATGTGATGAAAAAAGAGACTGCTAAAGCTCGACCCACCAACATCATGGACCTGAAGGAGGCGCTGAAGAAGCTTTGGTTCAATGTGGACGCTTCCTTCTCCACCCTCGCCACTTCGATGCCCAAGCAACTTAAGATGATGATAAACAACAATGGTAACATGACCAAGTACTAGTTGGTATTAGTCGCCTGGGCATGGAAGTGCCTCCTTCAGGTCCTTGATGTTGGTGGGTCGAGCTTTTGCAATGACATTTTTCATCACATGCCAGGCATTCTCGTAAGAATTTAGGTAAGGGTAATTGTCTGGTCACTCCAAAACACTGATATTATTGTCTTCGAGAGATTTTTTCACTGCTTTTGACCTATGGGCAGGGGTACCATCGTGCACAAAAAAATAATACTCGTTAATGTTCCAAAATGCGAGCATGCGGTCCCTTAACACGTTCATATAATTACTTCCCTTCATAAGAGCATAAGAAACAAGGAACACTGCAGCAGGCCTACTGGCCCATGACTCAAGAAATCGTAATGACACGATTGCAAATAAACCATACCCCCGGCCGGGATTGAACCCGCGGTCATAGAGTCTCAAAACTCCAGCCCGTCGCGTTAGCCACTAGACCAGCTAGCCACAATAAGATTCATCCAACTAGGTATATTTCTACACCATAGGAAAGTTAGCACAGGCACCTCTGTGACCACAAATGCAAGTTTTTACAGACGAATCTCCAGCTAGCGTGGCCGTGACGAACTCTAGCTCAAGTCCCTTCACTGCCGTCAACATGACGGCATTACGATTTCGTGAGTCATGTTGACGGCAGTGAAGGGACTTGAGCTAGAGTTCGTCACGGCCACGCTAGCTGGAGATTCGTCTGTAAAAACTTGCATTTGTGGTCACAGAGGTGCCTGTGCTAACTTTCCTATGGTGTAGAAATATACCTAGTTGGATGAATCTTATTGTGGCTAGCTGGTCTAGTGGCTAACGCGACGGGCTGGAGTTTTGAGACTCCATGACCGCGGGTTCAATCCCGGCCGGGGGTATGGTCTACTGGCCCATGCGAGGCAGGTCCAATTCTCCCACCGGCTTAAGCCAATGCCTTAACCTAGTCAGGTCAGGTCACATTCACTTAAGGAAGGAGCACTGCATATGACCTAGTAGCACAAGCTAGTCAGGTCCAACTCACACCCACCCACACCCACTCATGTATTTAAAACTACACAATGTTTTAGCTTCTACGACGGTACTCGGGAGTTTGTTCCACTCATCCACAACTCTATTACCAAACCAGTGCTTTCCTATATCCTTCCTGAATCTGAATTTTTCCAACTTAAAGCCATTGCTGCGAGTCCTGTCTAAGCTAGATATTTTTAGCATGCTATTTACAGCCCTCTTTATTAATTCCTGTTTTCCATTTATACACCTCAATCATATCCCCCCTAATTCTATGCCTTCCGAGAGAGTGCATGTGAAGGCTTACTCAACCCTGTAATAACTTCAGTCAGTATTACTAAGGCTGGCTCCTCCTCAGGAAAATTAATGCATAGAAAAAGAATAAAAACTGACAAACATAAACACTTTATTATTTAGAAGATATAAAATATAAAACACTTAAATATGAAATATTGATCCTACATTAAAGAAAATGAAAAATGAAAAATATAAATGATATCTGAATTCAACGCTAAGATATATAAAACTTGGGTGTCTGGTGTTGGTGACACTGCGTGTTGTTGAAATTGTAGCCGTTGCTGATGATGTGGGGGGGGGGGGTCGCAGGTGTTGGTGACAACCCACTGGCTCGTTCTTCACAGAGCCTATAGCCGTAAATAATCAGTCCAGATGACAGGAAAGCAGGTTCTTTACCGCTGTAATGATGAGGGGTTATGTCCTGCAACTTCATACATGTGCACAGGTAAGTAGATACAACATGGGACGTTAGTCCGTCTCCTTCAAATCTACTCGTTGGTTGGCAGGTGACCCATTCTGTCATTCCAAGCTGGAAAGAGAGACAGGTTACCCACTGCTTAAGAAATCACTCTCCATGATAAGTACAATACCTAAAAGACGTGGTGATTATTAAGGCATTTAACATAGAGCAAGACTGAAAGGACTAAGTTTATTATTTGTCAAAAGTGAAGCTTTCAACCAATAAGTCCACTAGAATATGAGCAGGCATGTACTTACAGTAGTGCTGGGAGCTGTGAGTCGAGTGATTACTGTTTGGCCGGAGCCCCACATGTGACCTTTCCGGGGGGGGGGGAAGAGGGAGTGGAAGGGATAGCGGGAGCTAGACTGACCCTACCTTAACAAGCAGCCGGCAATCAAACTATTGTTACTATATACTCCCTCGCTACTCCTATCTATTGAACTTTTCCCTCACAGTGCAGATTCAGGGCCCTCAGTCTATCCTCATAGGGAAGATTTCTGATACATGGGATCAGCTTTTTCATCCTCTTTTGTACGTTTTCCATGCATTTATATCCATTCTGTAATACGGCGACCAGAACTGTGCAGCACAATCAAAATGAGGCCTAACCAAAGACATAGAGAGTTGAAGAACAACCTGAGGACTTCTATTATTTATACTTCTTGATATGAAGCCAAGGAATCTGTTAGCTTTATTATGAACACTTGTGCACTGTTGTCTTGGTTTCAGATTACTGGTAACCAGAACTCCTAAATCCTTTTAGTAATCAGTAATATTAAGATCTACATTTAGTTTATATGTGGCATGGTTATTTTCCTGTCCAACATTTAGAACTTTGCATTTGTCTATAGTAAACTGCATCTGCCACTTCTCTGACCACTGCATCAGTCTATTCAAATCATCCTGGAGTGCTCTGTCCTCATTAGAATGAATTGGACGGCCTATTTTGGTGTCATCAGCAAAATTGCTTATGTCGCTATTTATTCCCTCATCTATGTCGTTTATGTAAATTGTGAACATCAAGACACCCAACACTGACCCCTGTGGAACACTGCTTGTGACGTGCCCCCATTCCAATTTCTCCCCATTTATGCAAACTCTCTGCTGCCTATTTGTCAACCATGCTTCTACCCAGGAAAAAATTTCTCATTTTTCGTGTACCTTAAGTTTCCTCAGTAGCCTGTAATGTGGAACTCTGTCACAAGCCTTACTGAAGTCCATATACACAATATCATATTCAATACCATAATCTACCTCCTCAAATACCTTAGTGAAAAAAGTTAGTAAATTTGTAAGACAGGAACGCCCCTTTGTAAAACCGTACTGAGATCCATTAATCAATTTATGCCTTTCAAGATGGCTACAAATTGTCTCGGCAATTATTGATTCCATAAATTTTCCCACTATGGAGGTTAGGCTTATTGGTCTATAGTTCGAAGCTAAGGACCTGTCACCTTCTTGTAAATAGGTATTATATTTGCCATTTTCCACTTGTCTGGCACTATACCAGTTTGTAGTGATATATTGAAAAGATTAGCCAAAAGGTATGCAAAGTTCCGCTTTATATTTGTTAGATTTTAATTTCTCTATTTGTCTGAAGACCATGTGTCTAGTAACCCCAATCGTGCATAATTTATTATCGTCCTATTCTATATAGTTTATTATTTCTGGAATTTCGCTAGTATCTTCCTTAGTAAAAACTGAGAGGAAGTGTTGAAAAGTTCACACATTTCCTTATCACTGTCAGTGATCTGACCAGAGTTACTCTTAAGTGGGCCTATCTTGTCTCTAATCTTACTTCTGTATACCTGAAAGAACCCTTTTGGGTTAGTCTTCGAATCCCTTGCGACTTTAGCCTCATAATCCCGTTTTGCTTTTCTTATTCTTTTTTTATCTCTCTCTAATTGAATATAGTGATTTCTTAACTTCCCATCCCCTCTTTTAATGCACCTATATATGCCTCTCTTTTGACTAGTGAGATATTTTAATCAATGGTTTATCCATTTGGGCTCATTTTTGTTAGATCTAATTTCCCTACTCGGGACAGAAGTCTTATGGGTAGCTAGCACTATGCTCTGAAACACGTCAAAAATGGCAACCAGCACCAGATACCTGATCCATAGTCAGGTCATCCCAATTTAGCCCACCCAGGTAATTTCTCAGTCACATGAAGTCGGCCAATCGGAAGTCTGGGACAGAGACTTGATTGCAGTTATCTGGGTAATTCCATAATATATTGAAACTAAGTGATTTGTGATCACTTTCCCCAAGCTCATCATTAACCTCAAAATTATTAACTAGTGATTCTTTGTTGGCAAGAAAGAAGTCAAGCAGGTTGTTTCCTCTAGTTGGTTCTGTCACAAACTGTTTTAAAAAGCAATCCTGAACCATATCAAGAAAGTCACTAGACTCAAGATTTCCTGTCACATTGTTCCAATCAATTTGTCTAAAGTTAAAATCTCCCATTAACACATTTTCATGTCTAGATGCCTTATGAATTTCGTCCCATAGCAGCCCACCGCACTCCCTATCAAGGTTTGGGGGCCTATAAAGCACACCCAAAATTAATTTTTCATAACCTTCGAGAAACTGTTGCCAAACAGATAATGTGTCCGATGTTTCTAATATTATATCTTGTCTAACAACAATTTAAATTATCTCTGACATCGCCACTCCACCACCCTTCCTGTTGACCCTATCAGTGTGGAAGAGTTTATAACCCTGTATGTTGCATTCAGAAGGCATTTCTCTATCTTTCAAGTCGAACCAGGTCTCTGTTATAGCAGTAATATCTATATTACCTGTCCTTGCAAGTAATCTTAGCTCATCTATCTTATTTCTTAGACTCCTACTATTTGTATAGTAAACCTTAAGGGAGCTAGTCACTTGTTGCCCTCTACTGTCTCTCTTTGTTGATCAATTGCTTTGCCATTACTAGTAACTTTATTTGAATATTGTCTTTTAAACATATCCCTGGGGTATCCTGGTAATATCTGACATTTTCAGCCCTAGTACTGTAGCCTGATTGTTTCCCACAAACACCCATACCTCTATAATCTATCGGTTTAAAGTCCTGGACAAGTCATCAATTACCCCCTCAATCGAATTGGCTAATGCAACCACTCCAGCCCCAGAGAGATGAACCCCATCCGTTGCATACATATCATATTTGCCAGAGAATTTGTCCCAGTTATCAATGAATGGGATTGCAAGTTCCTTGCAGTACCTGTCTAGCCAGCAATTTATACCAGTTGCCCTAGACATCCATTCATTGCCCACTTCCCTTCTAGACTAGATGCTACATGACTGGGATCCCACCCTTAGACCTGTCTACTTCTATGGCTGACCTGTACTTATCCAGCAGCTCCTGTCTCCTGCCCTTCCCGATGTCATTGCCACCTGCACTAAGACAGATAATGGGCTTGTTCACATTACTTGACATAATATCCAACCTGCTGACTATGTCACCAACACCAGTTCCTGGGAGGCACACCCTCTGACCTTCCTATCTCTGTTACAAAAAGCACGATCCATATATCTTGCCTGAGAGTCTCCCACAGTCAGAATAATCTTACATTGATAAGCAGGGAAGTCAATGTTACCTTTAACCTCACTAACCACTGAAGTACATATATCCTGGAGAACAGAGAATCGATTTCCTGCCTTCACATCTTCTCTATTAACTTTATCATCTTCCTGAATTGTGAACCACTTGCCACTTAGAGTGCCTGCCACTCACCAACTCACTGCTGGTACCCTTTTCCTCCATACCAGGTCCAACCATCTCACACTCCCAAACCCAACTAAGCAAAGCTTCAGCCTCCTATTTTCTTCTTGAAGAAGTAAAACCACCTCTTTCAACACTTTAACCTGAGATTCTAAAACACCTCAGCAAGCCATGGTTTTGGTAACACCCCATGCTAATTCCCAGACAGCTTAGGACAAGTGACCTCACATGACCACTGACCATAGCATACTCAATGTTCTTAGGAAGGAAAATCCAAAATCTCATCTATAGATTGCATTGGAAATGCATAGATTTTATTTGTGGGCACTGCAGTACTAAGGAAATTACCCTCCTATCTCCCTACTGCCCTCCCTCCCTCCCTACTTCCCTCCCTCTCTCCTTCATCTCCCCTCCCCTGACACTGAGTGACTTTCATGCATTAGTGAAGTTTAATTAAGTGGTGTGTGCTGTTCGTAGTGGGATGGATACCTAGGAAGGTGCTACTCTCAAGAACCCAGGACCTAGGATGGTGCTGCTATTAACTCAGCACCTAGGAAGGTGCTACTGTTAAGAACCCAGCACCTAGGAAGGTGTTACTCTTAAATAAGTTACCTCATAAATGATGCTTATAGTTCCTCCTCTCATCTAAATTTGCTGATACACCTCAGTCTTCCTCTCATATTTACATCTCATTCTTCCTCTCTGTTTATGTACAGCTCAGTCTTCCTCTCTATTATATTTACACCTCAGTCCCTCTTTAAGGGGGCTCCTTGTCATGGTAAAGAGGCTCTTGGTCTAAGGAATTGGATTATTTGGTCTTCCTCAGACCGAACCTAATTGCCCCCAATCCCCCCTTCCCTATCCCATCCTCCCCTTTTTTCCCATCCCTCTCTTTTCCCCATCCCGTTTGTAGCCTCTGGGGTCCTACCCTATGGCATTATGGTTTCTAGGTAGGGGGAAGTGTATCGGAGTTTATCCTGCTCTGTGGGGTTTCTCGGGAGTGGTGTAGTTTACCGTGAAATCTGGATCATCTGGAGGCACCCTACTCCCTTCCCGGATTTCCAGGAGGTGGGGCGGGGTATCCTGCATGTGACTGGTGTATCTCCAGAGGCTGCCTGCCAATTCTGGGAGGTGGCAGCCAAAGGAGGTAGGCTTTGTGGCGGGTATCTGACCACTGTTTCCTTTGTCTGCTGGGGTGGCTCAGTAGATGTGAGGTTGCTATCCTGGAGCACAGCATGGGTTCGACATGCTGCATCTGCATTGCTGGTGGTATCAAGTCCTTTTGGATGAGGGAGGGAACTTATAACCCTTTCATGCCTTCTAGTAACAGTACCTCTTCTTTTTTTTTTTCCTTCATTTCTTTTTTCTTCCTTAAAATAATAAGAAAGAAATGCCACCATCATGGAATCTTCGTTTCATGATCCCCCTCCTCCTCCTCCTCCTCCTCCTCCTCCTCCTCCTCACAGGCCCCTTTTAATTACTGTATCCTGTTCTGACCCGGCTTCATTATTGGACCATTCTCCAGACTTTTCCCATACTCCTGTACCTCATGCTGGTGACACTGTCACCTGCTCCAGGTGCCAGGGCTCTGCCCATTTCTTCTAGTGCCTCTATTTCTTGCATGTATTTAACTATGTGTCCTGCTTCCCCAAATACGGTTTTTGGATCACTTGCCTGCCTTAGGTCGGGCCAGCAGCGGTCCTATGCCTAAACGTTCCAGACCACTTGCTGGTGACAGTTCTTCGATTTATACTCATTCCACCCAGAAACGACCTACACGACACCCACTTCCTTTATACACCATGTTTACAAATACACAGTGGACCAAATTCTTTTCCTTACAACCGACATCTCCATCTGATTATCTTTCAGACCACAATATTGGTAAAGCTCTTCTACAACATATTGGGCAAAATATGTTCTTTCACACTCTTTGGAGTGGTGTGCTCATCGTTACAGTTCAGAATGCAGATCAAGATCATGATCTTTCCCATCTTCCCATCACAGTTCATAAGTATGCTACTCTCAGCTCTTGCAGTGGTACAGTGGTCTTACCACTGTACCACTGCAAAAAGTGCAGTGTGTGATTTTCTGTCTTGCGGTGACAATATTTTAGAGCAATTAGCCCTTCAGGACCTTCCAGTTCTCGAGGTAGATACATATGTCCTACCCACTGGTGGGTGGAGGTGCTTTCCTAGTAACATCACCTGCTTAACCCTGACTGTCATGTACTCCCTCCGTTTATAGCGGGACATTGCCTAGGGGTCCATAAAGTGGTCCCTACACCCCAGCAGTGTTGAAATTGCTCACTTTTTGGACATTCCACTAAATCTGCAGATCTGCCGAAGAGTACCTGGTCTGCGGTGCCATGGATCATGCCAAACATCTTGCAGTCTTCCCCCACTTGTCTGAATTACAACAAAACTCATCCTTCATTTTTCCACCGATGTCAGGTCTGTCTTAATGAATGTGAAATCCGTTGTTCTTAAGGAGAGCAAACGCCTTATGCTATGGCTGTCTCGGCCCCGCCTACAGGAGAATCTTCCTTGTGTTCCTTATTCTCAAGTAGCTAGGAGATGTCCAACCTTGGCGGTCCCCCCCCCACCTACCAGCTCCTAGGGTGCCATGTCTTCCAGGGTCACCCCTATCTCTGATTCTTTTGTGATTTTACTATTTGAAACCCCCACCTCCTTACCTCTATGTCTTCTTCATCTCTCTCACTAGTTTCTCAGTCTGGGAGGCCTAGCATGTCGGCATCTTCTTCACACTTATCACCTTCATAGTTGAACTTGTCTCCTAAGCCCAAGTCTTTTCACATTCCTCTGGTGCTTACAGTTCCCCAACAGTTATTCTTTTCAGCCTCAGTGCCTAGTTCTCACCCATTTCTAACCCTCACATGAAGGTGGAGGTTCACCCCCCTAGTGTGGTCCCCCCAGACCTCTTCCTCAGTCCCATTCCAGCCTCCTTCCTCTCCTGTTCCACGGCAGGATTCTTCTGTCCCCACTGGCACATCTCTGCAGGCTCGTACTCCCCTCCCCTCTCAGACTTCCTTGGTTCCCTCCATAGTCTCCCCAATCTCTACTTACTCTATCTCACCTATCTCTGAAGTCATGGTATCGGCATCCGCTGAAACACTTGATGCTATCTCTGACTATACTGTGGGGATGAAACCCTCGAAAGACACCTGTGCGGCTCCTTATGCTCCTTATTTTTCATATCCCTAGCAGCAGTCTTTTCCTTCACAGCATTCCGATTCTTCTTTGCTTACACACTTTCCATTGCCTCCACACATTGACTTCACTGACCCTACTGGCCAGTAGATTTTATCACTTTTCATTGTTGGCATATCTATCTTTGTGAATAATGACTTATTTATAATGGAATATTTGTGGCTTCAGGGATAATTGGGGAAAGCTCTAGGTGTTTCTCTACCAGTTTTCTCCGGCATGTGTCAGGTTACAAAAGCCTAAAGTTCGTTCAGCGGCTATCTATCCCATTTTGGGCTATGAAACTTTTAATGAGAATGCACTTCTTGTGTGCATTGGTATACTATTTCAACAGGTTTTTGTTCTCTACTGCATTATACTACAACCTGTATTTATTTGCACAGGTGGTATACAGTTTGCTCTCTATATCTCGTCCCTTCCTGTGCATTCTGTATCTCCGATGTTGTGTTCTTGATCTCTGCTGCCATCCATCTTGTTGTTAGGTGATTTTAACACTCGTCATCTTTGGGGAGGGTCCCACTGTGACTTGTGGTGATCAGTTGGAAACTCTTCTCAGTGCTCATCCTCTCCATGTTTTAAATATGGGTGCTCCCACCCATTTTGGCTTCTGTACTCAGTCTCTCTCTTGCATCTATCTTTCTATCTGCTCCTTATCAATTGCCCTTGATTATGCTTGACCTGTTTTCCTGGATTTGCTTGACAGTGATCACTTAACAATTATTTTTACTTCTGTGTATTCCCGACCACCTTGTAGCCTCCTTTGGTAATTTAGATGAGCGAATAGGGAATTATACTCTCATCTTACCGCTTTTTGTGGGAACCTTTCTTCGTCCTCTATTGTTGAGCTGGTGTGCCAGTTTTTGACCTTAGTTTTGACTGCAGCATCACATACTATTCCTCAAACCTTGGGCAGGCATTCTCAGACATACGTGCCTTCGTGGTCTGCTGTGTGTGCTCGTACAGTGTGTTTGAAACGTGCTGCATGCGGCTGTTATCGGTATAATCGGACTACAGATCGTCTTTTGGATTTTAAGCTGGTAAAGGCAGTCACTCGCCACATCATGCACAATGCTAAACACACTTATTGGCAAGACTACGTTTCTACTGTTACCTCGACTTCCCCCACATGTACAGTTTGGAAGAAGATACAGAAGTTGTGTGGCAAGTATGCTCCAGACCCAGCTCCCATTTTGCAGGTTACTGGTGTTAGTGATGAGGAATCTTGGTGTTGCCATGGAAATCGGGAACTATCTTGTCCGTGTCTCCCAAGGGCTTCACCTTTGTCCCTCGTTTTTCGCTTCTAAGTGTACCAGAGAGTAATCACCCTTGGATTTCTCTTCTAATGGGATGGAGCTGTATAATGTATCTTTTACTCAATTAGAGCTAGATTCCACACTTTCTGCTTGCCAGTCATCGGCAGCTGGGCCTAATGATATTCATATCCATGTTTTACAGCATTTGCAGTCTACAGCCTTTACAGTCCTTTTGCATCTTTTCAATCTTGTTTGGATGCGAGGGGTTCTTCCATTGTACTACTATTTTGCAAACTAGGCTCCTCAGGGCTTGATACCTCACACTATTGTCCCATTGCTGTGACCAGTGTAGTCTGCAAGGTGATGGAACGATTGGTGAATAGACATCTGATATGGTATTTAGAGACTCACAATAGACTTTCTCCTCGCCAATATGGCTTTCGCAAGGGCCGCTCTACTTTGGACCCCTTGCTCCGCTTAGATATGTATGTGCGAAATGCCTTTACTAATAAACACTCCGTCCTGGCAGTCTTTTTAGATCCCAAAAAGGCATATGACACCACTTGAAGGTATGACATCTTAGCCTAGGCCCACTCCTTAATCTACTGACCTTGCTGCTTTCATATCTGAAAGACATGTTCAGGCCGAAGGAGTCCCACAAGGTTGTCCTTAGCACTACCCTTTCACTCTTGGCTATAAATGACCTACCTTCTGTTCTTCCATCGCATATTTGGTCATCACTTGATGTGGATGACTTTGCTATAGCTCACACAGGCGTTGACTGTCGCCTGGTAGCGGCCTCCCTTCAGAATGTGATTGACTGTGTTTCCCATTGGGCCAATTCTCATGAATTTAAATTTTCTAGTGTGAAAACCCATTTCATTACCTTCACTAGACATCCTCTTGTCCCAGATATTCCACTGTGTATACACGACTCATGTATCACGATCAGATTTCTTGGCCTTCTATTCGATCACTGGTTAACATGGAAACCTCACATTTCTTCTCTGAAGGCAGCTTGCCATGGTTGGCTGGACCTTCTTAAAATTCTTGTGCATCGTTCATGGGGAGCAGATCACTGGGCTCTACTCTGCATCCCCCCCTAGTCTTGTCAAAGCTGGATTATGGTCACCAAGTCTATTCTGTGGTCTCCGTTTATGCCTTGGTGCCTTTCGTTCATCCCCTGTTGAAAGCCTCTATGCAGAGGTGACTGTTCCTTAGCTGATCATTGCAGTGCTCATTGCCTTTGTTACTTTGTCCGCTCTCATGACCTTCAGGTTCCCTCTACGTATAGGTTGGTCTCAGACGTTAGTAGAGGCCCATTATTTGATTGGCACCTCTGCTTACTCCGTCCGTTTTCTCTACGTCTTCACTCAGGTCTTCTCTCCAGTTACCTTCCTTGTATGTTCATGTAGCATCTGCCTTCTCCCTTTTCCCTTGGGAGGTTCTGATGGTCTGTTCTCCCCTACTGCCATGTGCCAAAGTTCACCTACCTGTGGCTGCTTCTCGCTCCTTTTTTTGTCTTGATCACTTCTGGTCACATGCTCGTGCCATTGCTGTTTATACAGATAGTTCTAAATCTTCTGATGGTATTGGGTTCGCAGCGGTGTTCCCTGACGATGTTGTCTAAGGTAATTTGTTAGACTCGGCTAGTATTTTTACCACTGAGTTGTGATCATTTCGGATTCCCTCAGTGCTTTACAGGTCATTAAACAGTTTGATTTCCCTCATCCATTAGTCCTGTGTATTCAACTTTGGTTGCACCGTGTAGCTGGCAAAAACAGATGTCGTTTTCTGTTGGGTCCTTGGACACGTTGATGTGCAGGGCCGTTTTCTGTTGGGTCCTTGGACACGTTGATGTGCAGGGCAATGAACAGATGTACACTGCTGCACGGTTGGCGTGGAGTTATTACCTTTATTTACAAGCTAAGAGCTGTTACCTACCTCAGCTCACTTGAAATCCTTTTCATTGTTGTGAGACATATGTACAATAGGCAGCAGGGTGAAGTTGGAGCCATCTGTAGGCCACCAATTTCATTTGGTCAACTGACTTTATTTCAGCTATGTCATTATGCTGTAAGAACATGTTCCAAACTCGAGTCAACCTATGAATGATCTCAGATGAATTGATGTTCTTGAAAAGTTGGGTACAGCCATAGTGTAGTTGGTGTTTGTTGTCCTTGTGGTACAAAGGTTGTCTTCTTGTCCGCGAAGTGAAGGCAAATGTAATAACTTGACCACCACCGGTGTTGAAGGCTCTGCTGGAATGACGGATCTAACCTGGCTGGGTCCAGGCAGGAGATGAGTCCTCTTGCTTGGCTCTCTATTCTGTCCAAGAAGTTATGAGATGGAGGGGCGAGGGGGGAGGCAGTCCAAGAAAGTGGAGTATACTCTAGATGTGAGTGTTCTTGTGCCTCATAGACAGTTTTGTAACCTCTACTGTTGAGCAGGTATGAGATATATTTCGTGCTGTTAGGCCTTCCCTACCCCCCCCCACCCCTCTCTCTCTCTCTCTCTCTCTCTCTCTCTCTCTCTCTCTCTCTCTCTCTCTCTCTCTCTCCTGCCCACCTCACTGCTTCCCTCCTTGCCTGTCTGCTACCCTACCTACCTATTTACCCAGTGTGGTTTAGCTGGGATAGCTAGGCTTGGCTGGATTGGGAAGCCGTGGATGGGTTAGGCAGGTGTGGTTGGGTTAGACAGGCTTGGTTGGGTTATGCAGGCTTGGCTGGGTTAGACAAATTTAGCTGGGTTGGGAAGGCTTGGCTGGGTTAGGCAGGCTTGGCTGGATTAGGGAGCATTACTGGGTTAGGCAGTGTGACTGGGTTAGGCAGGCTTGACTGGGTAAGGCAGGCTTGGCTGGGTTGGTAGTGTAGTGCTGGAGTGAAGTGATGCGTAGTGTAGTGCTGGAGTGTAGTGATGTGTAGTGTAGTGTTTGGTGTGGTGCCAAGCGGTGACGTCACACTGCTATCCTTTATCGACCACCACTCAATAACTTCTATGTTGTTTATATGAGGCAGCAGCAGCACTCAGTGTGTGTGTGGGTGTATGAGTGTGTGTGGGTGTATGAGTGTGTGTGGGTGTGTACTCACCTATTTGTACTCCCCTATTTGTGGTTGCAGGGGTCGAGACTCAGCTCCTGGCCCTGCCTCTTCACTGACCGCTACAAGGTCCTCTCCCTGCTCCATGACCTTTATCATACCTCATCTTAAAACTATGTATGGTTCCTACCTCCACTACCTCACTTTCCAGACTATTGCGCTTCCTGACAACTTTGTGACTGAAGAAATATTTCCTAACATCCCTTTGACTCGTCTGAGTTTTCAACTTCCAATTGTGACCCCTTGTTTCTGTGTCCCATCTCTGGAACATCCTGTCTCTGTCCACCTTATCTGTTCCTCGCAATATTTTATACGTCGTTATCATGTTTCCCCAAACCCTCCTGTCCTCAAGTGTCGTCAGGCCTATTTCCCTTAACCTTTCTTCGTAGGACATTCCCCTTAGCTCTGGAACTAGCCTTACTGCAAACCTTTGCACTTTCTCTAATTCCTAGACGTGCTTGACCAGGTGTGGGTTCCAAACTGGTGCTGCATACTCCAGTATGGGCCTGACACACACGGTGTAGTGTCTTGAACGATTCCTTACTGAGGTATCGGAACACTATTCTCAGGTTTGCCAGGCGCCCACATGCCGCAGCAGTTATCTGGTTGATGTGTGCTTCTGGAGATGTGCTTGGAATTATACTCAGCCCAAGATCTTTCTCCTTGGGTGAAGTTTGCAGCCTTTGGACACCTAGCCTATACTCTGCAGTCTTCTTTGCCCTTCCCCGATCTTCATGACTTTGCATTTGGCTGGATTAAATTCGAGTAGCCAGTTGCTGGACCATATGTTCAGCCTGTCCTGGTCTCTTTGGAGTTCTGCCTGATCCTCATCCAATTTAATTCTTCTCATTAACTTCACTTCATCTGCAAACAGGGACACCTCTGAGTCTATCCCTTCCATCATGTCATTCACATATACCAAAAACAGCACTGATGCTAGGACTGACCCCTGTGGAACTCCGCTCATCACAGGCGCCCATTGTGATACCTCATCTCGTACCATGACCCGTTGTTGCCTCCCTGTCAGGTATTCTCTGATCCATTGCAGTGCCCTTCCTGTTATATGTGCCTGATCCTTTAGCTTCTGTACTAATCTCTTGTGGGGAACTGTATCAAAGGCCTTCTTGGAGTCCAAGAAAATGCAATCAACCCAACCCCTCCCTCTCATGTCTTCTGTTACCTTACCCTTTCTTAAAAATGGGAACTACATTTGCCGTCTTCTGTACCTCAGGCAGTTCTCCAGTTTTGATGGATGTTTTGAAGATCATGGTTAGTGGCACACAACGTCTCTGCTCCCTCTTTAAGGACCCACGGGGAAATGTCCAGTTCCATCGCCTTTGAGGTATCAAGGTCACTTAGCAGCTTCACCTCCTCCTCTGTTGTGTGCATGTCATCCAACACTTGTTGGTTTATTCCTTGTTGGTGTTCCCCTCTGTTCTGTCTTCCAAGAGTCCTACCTTTCTCCACTGTAAATAATTAAATCTTGTGTTGAGCTCCTCATATACCTCTTAGTCATTTCTTGTGAGTTCCAAACCTTTTTTCCTCAGCCTGATCACCTGGTCTTTGATTGTTGTCTTCCTCCTAATGTGGCTATGCAGCAGTTTCGTGTCAGACTTGACTTTCAGTGCTGTGTTGTTATCGTACTGTCGCTGGGCCTCCCTCCTTATCTGTGCATACTTTTTTTCTGGCTCTTCGACTAATTTCCTTATTTTCCTGGGTCCTTTTTCTTATGTACTTTTTCCATTCTCTAGTGCACTTAGTTTTTGCTTCCCTAGACCTTTGGGTAAACCAAGGGCTCGTTCTGGTTTTCCCAGAGCTCAGAACCATGTGATCACTAGCTCCAAGGGGCCTCTCGTATGTGATGTCCTCAAAGTCTGAACTGCTCAGGGTGAACACGAGGTCCAGCTTTGCTGGTTCGTCCTCCCCTCGCTCTCTGGTAATGTTCCTGATGTGTTGATGCATGAGGTTTTCCAGTACCACGTCCATCATCTTGGCTCTCCATGTTTTGGAGCCCCCATGTGGCTCCAGGTTTTCCCAATCGATCTCCCTTTGATATACCTTACCTTTGAAAAATTTCGAGAGTATAACTACTCTCTGAGCCCGCCCATGGGCCAGGCTCGTCTGGTGCTCTCCTGGTCAACCAGGCTGTTGCTGCTGAAGGCCCGCTGCCCCACATATCCATCACAGCCTGGTTGATCTGGCACCTGGTGAAGATACTTGTCTAGTTTCCTCTTGAAGGCTTCAACACTTGTTCCAGCAGAGTTTCTGATATCTTCTGGTAAGATGTTGAAAAGTCTGGGACCCCGGATGTTGATACAGTGTTCCCTTATTGTCCCCACCGCACCCCTGCTCCTCACTGGGTTTATTTTACACTTCCTCCCATATCTCTCAGTCCAGTATATTGTTATGGCAGTGTGCAGATTTGGGACCAAGCCCTCGAGTACCTTCCAGGTATATATTATCATGCATCTCTCTTTTCTCCACTCCAATGAGTACATGTTCAAGACTTGCAGGCGTTCCCAGTAGTTTAGTTGCCTACTGGCTCAGTGTGAACCGTAAACGATCTCTGTATTTGTTCCAGCTCCGATATTTCTCCTGCCCTGAACGGAGCCGTCAGCACTGAGCAATATTCTAAGTGAGGGAGCACTAGCGATTTGAAGAGTGTCACCATCGGCATTGTTTCCCTTGTTTTGAAAGTTTTCAATACCCACCCAGTCATCTTCCTGGTTGTCGTGATCTTTGTCTTGTTATGGTCTTTAATTATTCCTAGGTCTTTTTCGTGTTCCTTACGTTCAGTTTGGTGACCCTCTTGAGTTTTGTATATAGTGCTCCTTTTGAGTTCTTCATTCTTTCCATACCTAAGCAGCTGGAACTTATCACCATTGAACGTCATGTTGTTTTCCACTGCCCTCTGGAAAACCCTGTTTATGTCTTCCTGTACTTTTTCAGTGTCCTCTACCATAGTGACTTTCATGCTTATTTTAGTGTCATCTGCAAATGATGATACAAAAGTGTGCTGGGTGTTTTTGTCTGCTATGAGGATGAGAAACAGCAGAGGTGCCAGGACAGTGCCTTGGGGCACTGAGCTTTTGACCTCGCTGATGCTGGATCTTGCCCTGTTCACTACTACTTTTTGTGTTGTGTGTGTTAGGAAACCGAAAATCCATCTGCCTACCTTCCCCGTAATGCCCATGGCCTTCATTTTGTGCGCTATCACTCCATGATCACATTGTCAAACGCATTGTCAAAATCTGTGTAAATCACATCTGTGTTTTGGTCGTCTTCCAATGCTTCCGTAATTCTGTCATGATGGTTCAGCAGCTGTGACAGACATGATCGTCCTGCTCTAAAACCATGCTGGTTCGGGTTATGTTAGTTGTGTTGGTCCATGAAATTTGTAACCTGCCGTCTAATCATTCTTTCGAAGATTTTTATAATGTGAGAGGTTAAGGCTACTGGTTGAAATCGCCCATAGCCAGTAACTTTGCTCGGCTCGAGTGAGCTCTTCTTACCACCTCAGCCAGTGTGTCCACCATCGCTCTGTTGCTATCTTCATATTCCTCTTTTGGCCTCCTACAGTTCTGTGGTGGGTTATACATCACTGCTATGACTACCTTATGTTCCCCAGACTGAATGGTACCTACTGTGTACTCCCTTTCTCCACTCTCGTCCATGCCTTCCATTTCCTGAAATCCCCATCGGTTTTTGATAAGCAGTGCTACCCCTCCTTTCCCCCTACTCCTATCTTTCCTCAGGATCTGATATCCCGATGGGAAGATTGCATCTGTTATTGTCTCAGTGAGTTTCGTTTCTGTGACTGCTATAATGTCTGAGGACTTCTCATTGATTCTTTCATGCCACTCCTCATATTTGTTCGTTATTCCATTTGCGTTCATGTACCAAACCTTCATCTTCTTTTTTAAAACTGTGGTCCTGGGAGAATATTGGGGTTGGGGGAGCTGGAGCCCTGGCCAGGGCCTATGAGGGGTTGTGGTGTGGGTGGGGTTTGTGATGAGGAGGTGGGGGCAGAGTGCCCATAGGGGGTTGCTGTAGGAGTGGTGTTTGTGATGTTGGGGGCGGGGATGGGGGGAACAGTGTGTGGGTTTTGGTTTTGAGTGTTCAGATGCATTGGGGTTATCATAGTTGGAGTCCTTCTGTGGGTGTTTCTGGTGGGTGTGTTTGCTTTTCCACCTGGGTCTGGGTTCTGCTCATCTTCATCATTGCCTCTTGTTCCTCCTTTCATCTTTGTACCCTCTCTGTCAGTATCGTCCTTTCCTCTTGTGCTCTGTCTCAATCAAGGTACACTCTCCGGTACACCGGTTTGTCCCTCGGTCATGCTTTCTCCTGCAGGATCCTGGTTCAAGCTGATTCTGTCTTGAAGATTACTTAGAGAGGCCATTTTCTTCCACTTGCACACCACCCAATTCTCCAAAAATTTGTCACCTGGGTCGTGTCGTCCTCACCTATTGCTCTCATGATGCCTTCAGTCTCTTTTTTCTTCTCCTGTTTTCTTTCATCATAGGTTTCCTCCTTGACTTCTTGGAGCCCATAGACAAAAACTGACCTCTCTCTTTCATCCTCCCACTGTGACTCCCTTTGCATCCCCTGAGTTGTTTTAGTTCTTTCCATAGAAGCGTCTTGCCTTCGATCCCTTCCCTGGCCGAAGCCCCTGTGCCCAGTGACCTATCTTTCCTGCTCAGCTGTTCCAGGCCATTGCAGTTGTCTGGAGTCTCTGCATTGAGGATAGCTCCTTCATTGCCTTCAGACCCCTCATTTGTTCTTGGTGTGCTGCTTGTCTTGTCCTGTGTGTGTGTGTGTGTGTATGTGTGTGTGTGTGTGTGTGTGTACTCACCTAGTTGTGGTTGCAAGGGTCGAGTCACAGCTCCTGGCCCCGCCTCTTCACTGGCCACTTCTAGGTCACTCTTCCTGACCGCTACCCTGCACTGCGGTCACAGTGCAGGGTAGCGGTCACAGTGCACTGTAGCGGTCACGGTGCAGGGTAGCGGTCACGGTGCAGGGTAGCGGTCACAGTGCAGGGTAGCGGTCACAGTGCACTGTAGCGGTCACGGTGCAGGGTAGCGGTCACGGTGCAGGGTAGCAGTCACAGTGCAGGGTAGCGGTCACAGTGCAGTGAAGCGGTCACGGTGCAGGGTAGCGGTCACAGTGCAGTGTAGCGGTCACAGTGCAGTGTAGCGGTCACGGTGCAGGGTAGCGGGCACGGTGCAGTGTAGCTTTCATGGTGCAGGGTAGCAGTCACAGTGCAGTGTAGCGGTGACGGTGCACTGTAACGGTCTCTGTGCAGTGTAGCGGTCACGGTGCAGGGTAGCGGTCACGGTGCAGTGTAGCGGTTACGGTGCAGTGTAGAGGTCACAGTGCAGCGTAGCGGTCACAGTGCAGCGTAGCAGTCACGGTGCAGGGTAGCGGTCACGGTGCAGGGTAGCGATCACGGTGCAGGGTAGCGGTCATGGTGCAAGGTAGCGGTCACGGTGCAGTGTAGCAGTCACGGTGGAGGGTAGCAGTCACGGTGCAGTGTAGCGGTCACGGTGTAGGGTAGTGGTCACAGTGCAGTGTAGTGGTCACGGTGCAGTGTAGCTTTCACGGTGCAGTGTAGCGGTCACGGTGCAGGGTAGCGGTCACAGTGCAGTGTAGCGGTCACGGTGCAGGGTAGCTGTCACGGTGCAGTGTAGTGGTCACGGTGCAGTGTAGTGGTCACGGTGCAGGGTAGCGGTCACGGTGCAGGGTAGCGGCAACGGTGCCGGGTAGCGGTCACGGTGCAGGGTAGCGGCAACGGTGCAGGGTAGCGGTCACGGTGCAGTGTAGCGGTCGCGGTGCAGGGTAGCGGCAACGGTGCAGGGTAGTGGTCACGGTGCAGTGTAGCGGTCACGGTGCAGGGTAGCGGCAACGGTGCAGGGTAGTGGTCACGGTGCAGTGTAGTGGTCACGGTGCAGGGTAGCGGTCACAGTGCAGTGTAGCGGTCACAGTGCAGTGTAGCGGTCACGGTGCAGGGTAGCGGGCACGGTGCAGTGTAGCTTTCATGGTGCAGGGTAGCAGTCACAGTGCAGTGTAGCGGTGACGGTGCACTGTAACGGTCTCTGTGCAGTGTAGCGGTCACGGTGCAGGGTAGCGGTCACGGTGCAGTGTAGCGGTTACGGTGCAGTGTAGCGGTCACAGTGCAGCATAGTGGTCACAGTGCAGCGTAGCGGTCACGGTGCAGGGTAGCGGTCACGGTGCAGCGTAGCGATCACGGTGCAGGGTAGCGGTCATGGTGCAAGGTAGCGGTCACGGTGCAGTGTAGCAGTCACGGTGCAGGGTAGCAGTCACGGTGCAGTGTAGCGGTCACGGTGTAGGGTAGTGGTCACAGTGCAGTGTAGTGGTCACGGTGCAGTGTAGCTTTCACGGTGCAGTGTAGCGGTCACGGTGCAGGGTAGCGGTCACAGTGCAGTGTAGCGGTCACGGTGCAGGGTAGCTGTCACGGTGCAGTGTAGTGGTCACGGTGCAGTGTAGTGGTCACGGTGCAGGGTAGCGGTCACGGTGCAGGGTAGCGGCAACGGTGCCGGGTAGCGGTCACGGTGCAGGGTAGCGGCAACGGTGCAGGGTAGCGGTCACGGTGCAGTGTAGCGGTCGCGGTGCAGGGTAGCGGCAACGGTGCAGGGTAGTGGTCACGGTGCAGTGTAGCGGTCACGGTGCAGGGTAGCGGCAACGGTGCAGGGTAGTGGTCACGGTGCAGTGTAGTGGTCACGGTGCAGGGTAGCGGTCACGGTGCAGGGTAGCGGCAACGGTGCCGGGTAGCGGTCACGGTGCAGGGTAGCGGCAACGGTGCAGGGTAGCGGTCACGGTGCAGTGTAGCGGTCGCGGTGCAGGGTAGCGGCAACGGTGCAGGGTAGTGGTCACGGTGCAGGGTAGCGGCAACGGTGCAGGGTAGTGTTCACGGTGCAGGGTAGCGGCAACGGTGCAGGGTAGCGGTCAGGGTGCAGGGTAGTGGTCACGGTGCAGGGTAGCGGCCATGGTGCAGGGTAGCGGCAACGGTGCAGGGTAGCGGCCACGGTGCAGGGTAGCGGCCACGGTGCAGGGTAGCGGCAACGGTGCCGGGTAGCGGTCACGGTGCAGGGTAGCGGTCGCGGTGCAGGGTAGCGGCAACGGTGCAGGGTAGCGGTCACGGTGCAGTGTAGCGGTCGCGGTGCAGGGTAGCGGCAACGGTGCAGGGTAGTGGTCACGGTGCAGGGTAGCGGTCACGGTGCAGGGTAGCGGCAACGGTGCAGGGTAGTGGTCACGGTGCAGGGTAGCGGTCACGGTGCAGGGTAGCGGCAATGGTGCCGGGTAGCGGTCACGGTGCAGTGTAGCGGTCGCGGTGCAGTGTAGCGGCAACGGTGCAGGGTAGTGGTCACGGTGCAGGGTAGCGGCAACGGTGCAGGGTAGTGGTCACGGTGCAGGGTAGCGGCAACGGTGCAGGGTAGCGATCAGGGTGCAGGGTAGTGGTCACGGTGCAGGGTAGCGGCCACGGTGCAGGGTAGCGGCAACGGTGCAGGGTAGCGGCCACGGTGCAGGGTAGCGGCCACGGTGCAGGGTAGCGGCAACGGTGCAGGGTAGCGGTCAGGGTGCAGGGTAGTGGTCACGGTGCAGGGTAGCGGCCACGGTGCAGGGTAGTGGCAACGGTGCAGGGTAGTGGTCACGGTGCAGGGTAGCGGCCACGGTGCAGGGTAGCGGCAACGGTGCAGGGTAGCGGTCATGGTGCAGGGTAGCGGCAACGGTGCAGGGTAGCAGTCAGAATATTTTTTTTAACCAAAAATCCTGATATGATTTTTTAACTTCGTCCTCAGCTCGTTGACATTTTGGAGTGAAATCAATTCTTCCTCCACTATTCCTATTTCCTCATTGCTAATGTCTAGGAATGGATTGATCACCCAGTCTGGTATTTTAAACACACAAAAATCCTGAACTCTGTCATGCATGTCTCTATGCAGGTTATTCAGGTGTGCACAATATAATGGAAGGTCATCGTCTGGTATGGTCTTCTCCAGTACAGAGAAGCTCGCCAACTGGAAGACCTCAATACTAGCTATGTTACGTCTGAATAACTGTAACCTGGACAGAAAAGTGGAAAGGGCTGTTTTGACTGCTAAGATTAACCTCATTTCCTTGCAGTTGCAAATTAACTTCGTTGAACTTTGTGAACACATCTGACAAATAAGCCAATGCCAGTCATGCCAGTCACAACAAAATGCAGCAGAAAAAACATAAGGAAATATATAGCAATGCATATACTAGGAAAAGTACATGACACAATAATACAAGTATGATTGTTAAACTAAAAATCAAATACTTAAGAACTACAAATCATAGCCTTAGCACAGCAACATTTCCACACAGTTTGGCGACCCTCCATCAATACCACTCAGTCATATCTCTATTGTATATTTTATAATGTACATTACAAGACTGAAGATAACTTGTAGAGCCTTGGCCTTTGCAGACGTAAAAATTCGATCATCACCAGTACCGGTGGCGTCTGATGTCTGATCTGGCTGGCGTGTGATGCGTCCGAACAAATGTTCAGACTTTTAACTCATGCTTCAAACTATAAAATAAAATAAAACTATGCTTTCGTGTATGACTCTATTAAGTTTATTCTTTATAAAGCATTTGTGTTACTTAAGTGTTCATGACTTAAAATTTGTCATATAAATTTTGTAAAACAAATGTTCCTTTGGTTCTGATACCACACTGCAGTCCCCCTACTGCCCCTTTTTTTCTCAACGCCCCCTTGGATCTTTCCACCACCCTGGGGAGGGGATACCACCCACTTTGGAAATCACTGGCTTAGAGTATTGTTCAGTGTTGACTCTGTTCACGGCAGGAGAGATCAAGGCTGGAACAGGTAAAGAGTTTTAAGGCCAGCATGGGAGAGAGAGAGATACATAATGTATACCTGGAAGGTACTTGAGGACCTTGTCCCAAGTCTGCACACTGCCATAACATACTAGAACGAGAGATATGGGAGGAAGTGCAAAATAAACTCAATGAAAAGCAGGGGTGCCGTGGGCACAGTCAGAGAACATTGTATCAACATCCGTGGAGCCAAACTATTCAGCATCTTACTAGATGCTGAATAGTCTGGAACAAGTGTAAAAAATCTTCTCCAAGTGGTAGATCAATCAGGCTGTGATGAATACGTGGGCTAGCTGGACGTCATCAGGAACAGCCTGGTTGACCAGGCTAGTAGCGATAGACGAGCCTGGCCCAGGACAAGGTTCCGGGAGTAGGAAAACTCTCGAAATACGTCAATGATATATCAAAGGTAGCATTTGTTGGTCACCAGCTGGTGACTGGTTGATCACCACCAGCTGGTGACTGGTTGATCACCACCAGCTGGTGACTGGTTGATCACCACCAGCTGGTGACTGGTTGATCACCACCAGTAGGTGACTGGTTGATCACCACCAGCTGGTGACTGGTTGATCACCACCAGCTGGTGACTGGTTGATCACCACCAGCTGGTGACTGGTTGATCACCACCAGCTGGTGACTGGTTGATCACCACCAGCTGGTGACTGGTTGATCACCATCAGCTGGTGACTGGTTGATCACCACCAGCTGGTGAATGGTTGATCACCACCAGCTGGTGACTGGTTGATCACCACCAGCTGGTGACTGGTTGATCACCACCAGCTGGTGACTGGTTGATCACCACCAGCTGGTGACTGGTTGAGCACCACCAGCTGGTGACTGGTTGATCACCACCAGCTGGTGACTGGTTGATCACCACCAGCTGGTGACTGGTTGATCACCACCAGCTGGTGACTGGTTGATCACCACCAGCTGGTGACTGGTTGATCACCACCAGCTGGTGACTGGTTGATCACCACCAGTAGGTGACTGATCACCATCAGCTGGTGACTGGTTGATCACCATCAGCTGGTGACTGGTTGATCACCATCAGCTGGTGACTGGTTGATCACCACCAGCTGGTGAATGGTTGATCACCACCAGCTGGTGACTGGTTGATCACCACCAGCTGGTGACTGGTTGATCACCACCAGCTGGTGACTGGTTGATCACCACCAGCTGGTGACTGGTTGATCACCACCAACTGGTGACTGGTTGATCACCACCAGCTGGTGACTGGTTGATCACCACCAGCTGGTGACTGGTTGATCACCACCAGCTGGTGACTGGTTGAGCACCACCAGCTGGTGACTGTTTGAGCACCACCAGCTGGTGACTAGTTGATCACCACCAGCTGGTGACTGATCACCACCAGCTGGTGACTGGTTGATCACCACCAGCTGGTGACTGGTTGAGCACCACCTGCTGGTGACTGGTTGAGCACCACCAGCAGTGACTGGTTGATCACCACCAGTTGGTGACTGGTTGATCACCTCCAGCAGGTGACTGGTTGATCACCACCAGCAGGTGACTGGTTGATCACCACCAGCTGGTGACTGGTGGATCACCACCAGCTGGTGACTTGTTGATCACCACCAGCTGGTGACTTTTTGATCACGACTAGCTGGTGACTGGTTGATCACCACCAGCTGGTGACTTTTTGATCACCGCTAGCTGGTGACTGGTTGAGCACCACCAGCTGGTGACTGGTTGAGCACCACCAGCTGGTGACTGGTTGAGCACCACCAGCTGGTGACTGGTTGAGCACCACCAGCTGGTGACTGGTTGAGCACCACCAGCTGGTGACTGGTTGAGCACCACCAGCTGGTGACTGGTTGAGCACCACCAGCTGGTGACTGGTTGAGCACCACCAGCTGGTGACTGGTTGAGCACCACCAGCTGGTGACTGGTTGATCACCACCAGCTGGTGACTGGTTGAGCACCACCAGCTGGTGACTGGTTGAGCACCACCAGCTGGTGACTGGTTGAGCACCACCAGCTGGTGACTGGTTGAGCACCACCAGCTGGTGACTGGCAGTATCACTAGAGTTCATTCAGTGTTGTAATCAATACTTTACATTGATTACGATGTATTATACACGAGCGGCCGTCTCTACATTCATTACACCAGCAACCTTCACTCAATCTCAGCTTAAATAATTGATGACAAGACAAGTTGATGAATCTTGAAGCTTTTACTGATGTATGAGAGAACTTGACAAGTTGCTAGAGTCAGTTCCTGGTCAAGCAGACTCTGTTGCTCTTACTGTTGTATGATGGAACTTGACAAGACTGCCATCCCCACGAGCCCCTTTGGGGCGGGGCAGATGGCAGACCAGAGGCCTAGCTTCTCCCTACGAGCCCCGTGAGGGCGGGGACTGTGGCTAGGCCTGGGGACAGTTGGTCCTAAAGATGAGGGGGGTTTTTGTACCTCCTCCCATGGGAGACTTGGGTCTCGAGACACTCCCCAGATAGGGAGCCAAGGCCGGGTCACCACTACTTGGAAAAGACTCGGGCCGGGAGAGTACCGGCGAATAAAAAAAAAAAAAGATGGAACTTGACAAGTTGCTAGTATCAGTTCCTGGTCAAGCAGACTCGGGGTGCCTACACTGCGCTGTCAGCTGCTAGTCACTACCAGTCTGATCAGATTATTAAGCTGGTCTAGGACCAACCCCCGCGGGTAATCACTTCTTTATTAATCAGTTCCGAAAGTCAAGAGACAGAGGAAAGACTCTTTACTCTCAGATCTTACCTTGATGAGAAAGACACATGTACAACAGTTGTGTATCTATATTGTTGAAACGTTCCGCCTACACAGTAGGCTTCTTCAGTCAGGTACAGAGGAGAATGTATTGTAGGCAGCAGGAGTAGTGGCGAGGTGAAGATAAGGCAGTCAGTCCATCCTTGGAGAAATAGTGTGAAGGGGGTCAGTCCCCCATCCTGGAGAAGAGTTCAGCTTTGTCCTGGGAGAGTATCAAGCTGAAGCTTAAGTTAGGTAAGAATCGTCAGGAAACAGGACAGTTGTTTCTTGACGTGGAAGCATGAGAAGGGAGTCGTAAACGCTGTGGAAGGTGAGGTACACCATCCTGAAGACGTTATAGCGTCTTGGAGAAGGTGAGGTACACCATCCTGAAGACGTTATAGCGTCTTGGAGAAGGTGAGGTACACCATCCTGAAGACGTTATAGCGTCTTGGAGAAGGTGAGGTACACCATCCTGAAGACGTTATAGCGTCTTGGAGAAGGTGAGGTACACCATCCTGAAGACGTTATAGCGTCTTGGAGAAGGTGAGGTACACCATCCTGAAGACGTTATAGCGTCTTGGAGAAGGTGAGGTACACCATCCTGAAGACGTTATAGCGTCTTGGAGAAGGTGAGGTACACCATCCTGAAGACGTTATAGCGTCTTGGAGAAGGTGAGGTACACCATCCTGAAGACGTTATATCGTCTTGGAGAAGGTGAGGTACACCATCCTGAAGACGTTATAGCGTCTTGGAGAAGGTGAGGTACACCATCCTGAAGACGTTATAGCGTCTTGGAGAAGGTGAGGTACACCATCCTGAAGACGTTATAGCGTCTTGGAGAAGGTGAGGTACACCATCCTGAAGACGTTATAGCGTCTTGGAGAAGGTGAGGTACACCATCCTGAAGACGTTATAGCGTCTTGGAGAAGGTGAGGTACACCATCCTGAAGACGTTATAGCGTCTTGGAGAAGGTGAGGTACACCATCCTGAAGACGTTATAGCGTCTTGGAGAAGGTGAGGTACACCATCCTGAAGACGTTATAGCGTCTTGGAGAAGGTGAGGTACACCATCCTGAAGACGTTATAGCGTCTTGGAGAAGGTGAGGTACACCATCCTGAAGACGTTATAGCGTCTTGGAGGTGAGGTACACCATCCTGAAGACGTTATAGCGTCTTAGAGATCCACTTCTACCTTAACATTAACACTATCATTAACAGCTTAATAAGCATCCAGATGCCTCCAGTACTAGTCCTGAATAACCCACATGGGTTATTCAGGACTAGTACTGATATATAGTTATGAGGGGTGAGGGTATGATTTACTACGTCAGAGGAGATGTAGACACGAGGATCAGTGGTAATATTGGTACCACCTGCTGAGTAACTATCAGTTGTAATATTGGTACCACCTGCTGAGTAACTATCAGTGGTAATGTGTGTGATGAATGTTTTAGGAAACCGACAAGTTGAAGAATTGAGACACTTATACAACACATGGGAATCTTTATTGAAGAAACGTTTCGCCACACAGTGGCTTCATCAGTCCAATACAAAGTAGAAATGGGTAAGGAGAGGAGAAGTTTGAGGTAATCAGTCCCTCAACCTGGAATCGATGTGTTCAGTCCATCACTCTTGTACAAAGACTTCAACGCTTGCCCAACCTTTGGACGACGACCTACTTACACTAGCGGCAGGTCCCACTGTGATCCCGCCTCCTCCTGCTTCAACTCATCTCACTGCAGTATATAAGCCACCTCTCTGGCCCTATGCTGCACTTCCTACAAGAGTGATGGACTGAACACATCGATTCCAGGTTGAGGGACTGATTACCTCAAACTTCTCCTCTCCTTACCCATTTCTGCTTTGTATTAGACTGATGAAGCCACTGTGTGGCGAAATGTTTCTTCAATAAAGATTCCCATGTGTTGCATAAGTGTCTCAATTCTTCATCAGTGGTAATATTGGTACCACCTGCTGAGTAACTATCAGTGGTAATATTGGTACCACCTGCTGAGTAACTATCAGTGGTAATATTGGTACCACCTGCTGAGTAACTATCAGTGGTAATATTGGTACCACCTGCTGAGTAACTATCAGTGGTAATATTGGTACCACCTGCTGAGTAACTATCAGTGGGAATATTGGTACCACCTGCTGAGTAACTATCAGTGGTAATATTGGTACCACCTGCTGAGTAACTATCAGTGGTAATGTTGGTACCACCTGCTGAGTAACTGTCAGTGGTAATATTGGTACCACCTGCTGAGTAACTGTCAGTGGTAATATTGGTACCACCTGCTGAGTAACTGTCAGTGGTAATATTGGTACCACCTGCTGAGTAACTATCAGTGGTAATGTTGGTACCACCTGCTGAGTAACTATCAGTGGTAATGTTGGTACCACCTGCTGAGTAACTATCAAATTATCTGCGTGTACTGACATTATCTTATGGTTAATGTCTGGTGGTGTTGATGCAAGGTTCATGGTGGTGTTGGTGCAAGGTTCATAGTGGTGTTGATGCAAGGTTCATGGTGGTGGTGGTGCAAGGCTCATGGTGGTGTTGATGCAAGGTTCATGGTGGTGGTGGTGCAAGGCTCATGGTGGTGTTGTTGCAAGGTTCATAGTGGTGTTGATGCAAGGTTCATAGTGGTGTTGATGCAAGGTTCATGGTGGTGTTGATGCAAGGTTCATAGTGGTGTTGATGCAAGGTTCATGGTGGTGGTGGTGCAAGGCTCATGGTGGTGTTGATGCAAGGTTCATGGTGGTGGTGGTGCAAGGCTCATGGTGGTGTTGTTGCAAGGTTCATAGTGGTGTTGATGCAAGGTTCATGGTGGTGTTGTTGCAAGGTTCATGGTGGTGTTGTTGCAAGGTTCATGGTGGTGTTGATGCAAGGTTCATAGTGGTGTTGATGCAAGGTTCATGGTGGTGTTGGTGCAAGGCTCATGGTGGTGTTGATGCAAGGTTCATAGTGGTGTTGATGCAAGGTTCATGGTGGTGTTGATGCAAGGTTCATGGTGGTGTTGATGCAAGGTTCATGGTGGTGTTGATGCAAGGTTCATGGTGGTGTTGATGCAAGGTTCATAGTGGTGTTGATGCAAGGTTCATAGTGGTGTTGGTGCAAGGTTCATGGTGGTGTTGATGCAAGGTTCATAGTGGTGTTGATGCAAGGTTCATAGTGGTGTTGGTGCAAGGTTCATGGTGGTGTTGATGCAAGGTTCATGGTGGTGTTGATGCAAGGTTCATAGTGGTGTTGGTGCAAGGTTCATGGTGGTGTTGTTGCAAGGTTCATGGTGGTGTTGGTGCAAGGTTCATGGTGTTGGTGCAAGGTTCATGGTGGTGTTGATGCAAGGTTCATAGTGGTGTTGATGCAAGGTTCATGGTGGTGTTGATGCAAGGTTCATGGTGGTGTTGGTGCAAGGTTCATGGTGGTGTTGGTGCAAGGTTCATGGTGGTGTTGATGCAAGGTTCATAGTGGTGTTGATGCAAGGTTCATAGTGGTGTTGATGCAAGGTTCATGGTGGTGTTGGTGCAAGGTTCATGGTGGTGTTGATGCAAGGTTCATGATGGTGTTGATGCAAGGTTCATAGTGGTGTTGATGCAAGGTTCATGGTGGTGTTGATGCAAGGTTCATAGTGGTGTTGATGCAAGGTTCATGGTGGTGTTGGTGCAAGGTTCATGGTGGTGTTGATGCAAGGTTCATGGTGGTGTTGATGCAAGGTTCATAGTGGTGTTGATGCAAGGTTCATAGTGGTGTTGATGCAAGGTTCATGGTGGTGTTGGTGCAAGGTTCATGGTGGTGTTGGTGCAAGGTTCATGGTGGTGTTGGTGCAAGGTTCATGGTAGTGTTGGTGCAAGGTTCATAGTGGTGTTGATGCAAGGTTCATGGTGGTGTTGGTGCAAGGTTCATGGTGGTGTTGATGCAAGGTTCATGATGGTGTTGGTGCAAGGTTCATGGTGGTGTTGGTGCAAGGTTCATGGTGGTGTTGATGCAAGGTTCATGGTGGTGTTGATGCAAGGTTCATGGTGGTGTTGGTGCAAGGTTCATGGTGTTGGTGCAAGGTTCATGGTGGTGTTGGTGCAAGGTTCATGGTGGTGTTGGTGCAAGGTTCATGGTGGTGTTGATGCAAGGTTCATGGTGGTGGTAGTGCAGGGTTCATGATGGTGGCAGTGGTGTGGGTGTAAGGTTCATCGTGGTGGTGCAAGGTTCATCGTGGTGGGGCAAGGTTGATAGTGGTGGTAGTGGTGCTGCAAGATTCATGGTGGTGGTGCAAGGTTCATGATGGTGGTAGTTGTGTGGGTGTAAGGTTCATCGTGGTGGTGCAAGGTTCATGGTGGTGGTGGTACAAGGTTCATGATGGTGGTAGTGGTGCGGGTGTAAGGTTCATGGTGGTGTTGGTGCAAGGTTCATGGTGGTGTTGGTGCAAGGTTCATGGTGGTGTTGGTGCAAGGTTCATGGTGGTGTTGGTGCAAGGTTCATGGTGGTGTTGGTGCAAGGTTCATGGTGGTGTTGGTGCAAGGTTCATGGTGGTGTTGGTGCAAGGTTCATGGTGGTGTTGATGCAAGGTTCATGGTGGTGTTGATGCAAGGTTCATGGTGGTGTTGGTGCAAGGTTCATGGTGGTGTTGATGCAAGGTTCATGGTGGTGTTGGTGCAAGGTTCATGGTGGTGTTGGTGCAAGGTTCATAGTGGTGTTGATGCAAGGTTCATGGTGGTGTTGATGCAAGGTTCATGGTGGTGTTGATGCAAGGTTCATGGTGGTGTTGGTGCAAGGTTCATGGTGGTGTTGATGCAAGGTTCATGGTGGTGTTGGTGCAAGGTCCATAGTGGTGTTGATGCAAGGTTCATGGTGGTGTTGGTGCAAGGTTCAAAGTGGTGTTGATGCAAGGTTCATGGTGGTGTTGATGCAAGGTTCATGGTGGTGGTGGGGCAAGGTTCATGGTGGTGTTGGTGCAAGGTTCATGGTGGTGTTGGTGCAAGGTTCATGGTGATGTTGATGCAAGGTTCATGGTGTTGGTGCAAGGTTCATGGTGATGTTGATGCAAGGTTCATGATGATGGTAGTGGTGGTGGTGCAAGGTTCATGATGGTTTTAGTTGTGGTGCAAGGTTCATGATGATGATAGTGGTGATGGTGCAAGACTCATGTGATGTACTGGTGGTAGTGCAAGGTTTATGGTGGTGTAAGGGTCACGGTACAGGTGCAAAGGTCACAGTGGTGGTGGAGGTGCAAGGGTCACAGTGGCGGTAGTGGAGGTGCAAGGGTCACAGTGGTAGTGGTGGTGCAAGGGTCACAGTGGTGGTAGTGGTGGTGCAAGTGTCACAGTAGTGGTGGTGCAAGGGTCATAGTGGTAGTGGCGGTGCAAGGGTCACAATGGTGCAGTGGTCACGGAAGTAATGGTGCAATAGTCACAGTGGTATTAGGGTGCAAGGGTGAAAGTGGTGATGCAAGGGTCACAGTGATGATGCAAGTGCCACAGTAGTGGTGCAAGGGTCACGGTGGTGATATAAGGGTCACAGTGGTGGTGATGCAAGGGCCACAGTGGTTGTGGTGCTAGGGGTCAGAGTGGTGATAGTGATGGTGCAGGGGTCAAGCTGGTGGTCCAGTGGTATTAGTGGTAGCGTAAGTGCCAGAGTGGTGGTAGTGGTGCAAGGGTCGGTGGATAGTGGTGGTGCAAGGATCATGGTGGTAGTGGTGGTGCAAGGTTCATGGTGGTAGTGGTGGTGCAAGCGTCGCAGTGGTAGTGGTGGTGCAAGGGTCACAGGGGTGGTACAAGGGTCACAGCGGTGGTGCAAGGGTCACAACGGTTGTGTAGATGTCACAGTGGTGCAAGGGTCACACTGGTTGTGTAGGTGTCACAGGGGTGGTGCAAGGGTCACAGGGGTGGTTCAAGGGTCACAGGGGTGGTTAAAGGGTCACAGTGGTGGTGCAAGGGTTACAGTGGTGGTGCAAGGGTCACAGTGGTGGTTCAAGGGTCACAGTGGTGGTGCAAGGGTCACAGGGGTGGTACAAGGGTTACAGTGGTGGTGCAAGGGTCACAGTGGTGGTGCAAGGGTCACAGGGGTGGTGCAAGGGTCACAGGGGTGGTGCAAGGGTCACAGTGGTAGTGCAAGGGTCACAGTGGTGGTGCAAGGGTCACAGGGGTGGTGCAAGGGTCACAGGGGTGGTGCAAGGGTAACAGCGCTTGTCACAGTGGTGCAAGGGTCACAGTGATGGTGCAAGGGTCACAGTGGTGGTGCAAGGGTCACAGGGGTGGTGCAAGGGTCACAGGGGTGGTGCAAGGGTCACAGGGATGGTGCAAGGGTCACAGTGGTGGTGCAAGGGTCACAGTGGTGGTGCAAGGGTCACAGTGGTGGTGCAAGGGTCACAGGAGTGGTGCAAGGGTCACAGGGGTGGTGCAAGGGTCACAGTGGTGGTGCAAGGGTCACAGTGGTGGTGCAAGGGTCACAGGGGTGGTGCAAGGGTCACAGGGGTGGTGCAAGGGTCACAGGGGTGGTGGAAGGGTCACAGTGGTGGTGCAAGGGTCACAGTGGTGGTGCAAGGGTTACAGTGGTGGTACAAGGGTCACAGGGGTGGTACAAGGGTCACAGCAGTGGTGCAAGGGTCACAGTGCTTGTGTCACAGTGGTGCAAGGGTCACAGTGGTGGTGCAAGGGTCACAGGGGTGGTGCAAGGGTCACAGGGGTGGTGCAAGGGTCACAGGGGTGGTGCAAGGGTCACAGGGGTGGTGCAAGGGTCACAGGGGTGGTGCAAGGGTCACAGTGGTGGTGCAAGGGTCACAGTGGTGGTGCAAGGGTCACAGGGGTGGTGCAAGGGTCACAGTGGTGGTGCAAGGGTCACAGGGGTGGTGCAAGGGTCACAGGGGTGGTGCAAGGGTCACAGGGGTGGTGCAAGGGTCACAGGGGTGGTGCAAGGGTCACAGGGGTGGTGCAAGGGTCACAGAACTAATCACCTTCTCTGTTAAAGAATATTGTAGTTTGCCCTCACTAATTAATGTCTAGGATGACAGTTAATGCATTAGTGTCTTGTAACACTGGGGGTGGTATGTTGATAAACACTAGGTGTGGTATGTTGATAAACACTAGGGGTGGTATGTTGATAAACACTAGGGGTGGTATGTTGATAAACACTAGGTGTGGTATGTTGATAAACACTAGGTGTGGTATGTTGATAAACACTAGGGGTGGTATGTTGATAAACACTAGGTGTGGTATGTTGATAAACACTAGGTGTGGTATGTTGATAAACACTAGGTGTGGTATGTTGATAAACACTAGGTGTGGTATGTTGATAAACACTAGGGGTGGTATGTTGATAAACACTAGGGGTGGTATGTTGATAAACACTAGGTGTGGTATGTTGATAAACACTAGGTGTGGTATGTTGATAAACACTAGGGGTGGTATGTTGATAAACACTAGGGGTGGTATGTTGATAAACACTAGGTGTGGTATGTTGATAAACACTAGGTGTGGTATGTTGATAAACACTAGGTGTGGTATGTTGATAAACACTAGGGGTGGTATGTTGATAAACACTAGGTGTGGTATGTTGATAAACACTAGGTGTGGTATGTTGATAAACACTAGGGGTGGTATGTTGATAAACACTAGGTGTGGTATGTTGATAAACACTAGGTGTGGTATGTTGATAAACACTAGGTGTGGTATGTTGATAAACACTGGGTGTGGTATGTTGATAAACACTAGGGGTGGTATGTTGATAAACACTAGGTGTGGTATGTTGATAAACACTAGGTGTGGTATGTTGATAAACACTAGGGGTGGTATGTTGATAAACACTAGGTGTGGTATGTTGATAAACACTAGGTGTGGTATGTTGATAAACACTAGGTGTGGTATGTTGATAAACACTAGGTGTGGTATGTTGATAAACACTAGGTGTGGTATGTTGATAAACACTAGGTGTGGTATGTTGATAAACACTAGGTGTGGTATGTTGATAAACACTAGGGGTGGTATGTTGATAAACACTGGGGGTGGTATGTTGATAAACACTGGGGGTGGTATGTTGATAAACACTAGGTGTGGTATGTTGATAAACACTAGGGGTGGTATGTTGATAAACACTAGGGGTGGTATGTTGATAAACACTAGGTGTGGTATGTTGATAAACACTAGGGGTGATATGTTGATAAACACTAGGGGTGGTATGTTGATAAACACTAGGTGTGGTATGTTGATAAACACTAGGGGTGGTATGTTGATAAACACTAGGGGTGGTATGTTGATAAACACTAGGGGTGGTATGTTGATAAACACTAGGTGTGGTATGTTGATAAACACTAGGTGTGGTATGTTGATAAACACTAGGGGTGGTATGTTGATAAACACTAGGGGTGGTATGTTGATAAACACTAGGTGTGGTATGTTGATAAACACTAGGGGTGGTATGTTGATAAACACTAGGGGTGGTATGTTGATAAACACTATGGGTGGTATGTTGATAAACACTGGGTGTGGTATGTTGATAAACACTAGGTGTGGTATGTTGATAAACACTAGGGGTGGTATGTTGATAAACACTAGGGGTGGTATGTTGATAAACACTGGGTGTGGTATGTTGATAAACACTAGGGGTGGTATGTTGATAAACACTAGGGGTGGTATGTTGATTAACACTGGGTGTGGTATGTTGATAAACACTAGGGGTGGTATGTTGATAAACACTAGGGGTGGTATGTTGATAAACACTAGGGGTGGTATGTTGATAAACACTAGGGGTGGTATGTTGATAAACACTAGGGGTGGTATGTTGATAAACACTAGGTGTGGTATGTTGATAAACACTAGGTGTGGTATGTTGATAAACACTAGGGGTGGTATGTTGATAAACACTAGGTGTGGTATGTTGATAAACACTAGGTGTGGTATGTTGATAAACACTAGGTGTGGTATGTTGATAAACACTAGGTGTGGTATGTTGATAAACACTAGGGGTGGTATGTTGATAAACACTAGGGGTGGTATGTTGATAAACACTAGGTGTGGTATGTTGATAAACACTAGGTGTGGTATGTTGATAAACACTAGGGGTGGTATGTTGATAAACACTAGGGGTGGTATGTTGATAAACACTAGGGGTGGTATGTTGATAAACACTAGGTGTGGTATGTTGATAAACACTAGGTGTGGTATGTTGATAAACACTAGGGGTGGTATGTTGATAAACACTAGGTGTGGTATGTTGATAAACACTAGGTGTGGTATGTTGATAAACACTAGGGGTGGTATGTTGATAAACACTAGGTGTGGTATGTTGATAAACACTAGGTGTGGTATGTTGATAAACACTGGGTGTGGTATGTTGATAAACACTAGGGGTGGTATGTTGATAAACACTAGGTGTGGTATGTTGATAAACACTAGGTGTGGTATGTTGATAAACACTAGGGGTGGTATGTTGATAAACACTAGGTGTGGTATGTTGATAAACACTAGGTGTGGTATGTTGATAAACACTAGGTGTGGTATGTTGATAAACACTAGGTGTGGTATGTTGATAAACACTAGGTGTGGTATGTTGATAAACACTAGGTGTGGTATGTTGATAAACACTAGGTGTGGTATGTTGATAAACACTAGGGGGTATGTTGTAAACACTGTGGTGATAAACACTGGGGGTGGTATGTTGATAAACACTAGGTGTGGTATGTTGATAAACACTAGGGGTGGTATGTTGATAAACACTAGGTGTGGTATGTTGATAAACACTAGGGGTGGTATGTTGATAAACACTAGGGGTGGTATGTTGATAAACACTAGGTGTGGTATGTTGATAAACACTAGGGGTGGTATGTTGATAAACACTAGGGGTGGTATGTTGATAAACACTAGGGGTGGTATGTTGATAAACACTAGGTGTGGTATGTTGATAAACACTAGGTGTGGTATGTTGATAAACACTAGGGGTGGTATGTTGATAAACACTAGGGGTGGTATGTTGATAAACACTAGGTGTGGTATGTTGATAAACACTAGGGGTGGTATGTTGATAAACACTAGGGGTGGTATGTTGATAAACACTAGGTGTGGTATGTTGATAAACACTAGGTGTGGTATGTTGATAAACACTGGGTGTGGTATGTTGATAAACACTAGGTGTGGTATGTTGATAAACACTAGGGGTGGTATGTTGATAAACACTAGGGGTGGTATGTTGATAAACACTAGGTGTGGTATGTTGATAAACACTAGGTGTGGTATGTTGATAAACACTATGGGTGGTATGTTGATAAACACTGGGTGTGGTATGTTGATAAACACTAGGTGTGGTATGTTGATAAACACTAGGGGTGGTATGTTGATAAACACTAGGGGTGGTATGTTGATAAACACTGGGTGTGGTATGTTGATAAACACTAGGGGTGGTATGTTGATAAACACTAGGGGTGGTATGTTGATAAACACTGGGTGTGGTATGTTGATAAACACTAGGGGTGGTATGTTGATAAACACTAGGGGTGGTATGTTGATAAACACTGGGTGTGGTATGTTGATAAACACTAGGGGTGGTATGTTGATAAACACTAGGGGTGGTATGTTGATAAACACTAGGTGTGGTATGTTGATAAACACTAGGTGTGGTATGTTGATAAACACTGGGTGTGGTATGTTGATAAACACTAGGTGTGGTATGTTGATAAACACTAGGGGTGGTATGTTGATAAACACTGGGTGTGGTATGTTGATAAACACTAGAGGTGGTATGTTGATAAACACTAGGTGTGGTATGTTGATAAACACTGGGTGTGGTATGTTGATAAACACTAGGTGTGGTATGTTGATAAACACTAGGGGTGGTATGTTGATAAAAACTGGGTGTGGTATGTTGATAAACACTAGAGGTGGTATGTTGATAAACACTAGGTGTGGTATGTTGATAAACACTAGGTGTGGTATGTTGATAAACACTAGGGGTGGTATGTTGATAAACACTAGGTGTGGTATGTTGATAAACACTAGGTGTGGTATGTTAATAAACACTAGGTGTGGTATGTTGATAAACACTAGGTGTGGTATGTTGATAAACACTAGGTGTGGTATGTTGATAAACACTAGGGGTGGTATGTTGATAAACACTAGGTGTGGTATGTTGATGAACACTAGGTGTGGTATGTTGATAAACACTAGGGGTGGTATGTTGATAAACACTAGGGGTGGTATGTTGATAAACACTGGGTGTGGTATGTTGATAAACACTGGGTGTGGTATGTTGATAAACACTAGGTCTGGTATGTTGATAAACACTAGGTGTGGTATGTTGATAAACACTAGGTGTGGTATGTTGATAAACACTAGGGGTGGTATGTTGATAAACACTAGGGGTGGTATGTTGATAAACACTGGGTGTGGTATGTTGATAAACACTAGGTGTGGTATGTTGATAAACACTAGGGGTGGTATGTTGATAAACACTAGGGGTGGTATGTTGATAAACACTAGGGGTGGTATGTTGATAAACACTAGGTGTGGTATGTTGATAAACACTAGGGGTGGTATGTTGATAAACACTAGGGGTGGTATGTTGATAAACACTGGGTGTGGTATGTTGATAAACACTGGGTGTGGTATGTTGATAAACACTAGGTGTGGTATGTTGATAAACACTAGGTGTGGTATGTTGATAAACACTAGGTGTGGTATGTTGATAAACACTGGGTGTGGTATGTTGATAAACACTGGGTGTGGTATGTTAATAAACACTAGGTGTGGTATGTTGATAAACACTAGGTGTGGTATGTTGATAAACACTAGGTGTGGTATGTTGATAAACACTAGGTGTGGTATGTTGATAAACACTAGGGGTGATATGTTGATAAACACTAGGGGTGATATGTTGATAAACACTAGGGGTGATATGTTGATAAACACTAGGGGTGGTATGTTGATAAACACTAGGTGTGGTATGTTGATAAACACTAGGTGTGGTATGTTGATAAACACTAGGTGTGGTATGTTGATGAACACTAGGGGTGGTATGTTGATAAACACTAGGTGTGGTATGTTGATAAACACTAGGGGTGATATGTTGATAAACACTAGGGGTGGTATGTTGATAAACACTGGGTGTGGTATGTTGATAAACACTAGGTGTGGTATGTTGATAAACACTAGGTGTGGTATGTTGATAAACACTAGCGGTGGTATGTTGATAAACACTAGGTGTGGTATGTTGATAAACACTAGGTGTGGTATGTTGATAAACAGTAGGTGTGGTATGTTAATAAACACTAGGGGTGGTATGTTGATAAACACTAGGTGTGGTATGTTGATAAACACTAGGTGTGGTATGTTGATAAACACTAGGTGTGGTATGTTGATAAACACTAGTGGTGGTATGTTGATAAACACTAGGTGTGGTATGTTGATAAACACTAGGGGTGGTATGTTGATAAACACTAGGTGTGGTATGTTGATAAACACTAGGGGTGGTATGTTGATAAACACTAGGTGTGGTATGTTGATAAACACTAGGGGTGGTATGTTGATAAACACTAGGTGTGGTATGTTGATAAACACTAGGGGTGGTATGTTGATAAACACTAGGGGTGGTATGTTGATAAACACTAGGTGTGGTATGTTGATAAACACTAGGTGTGGTATGTTGATAAACACTAGGTGTGGTATGTTGATAAACACTAGGTGTGGTATGTTGATAAACACTAGGGGTGGTATGTTGATAAACACTAGGTGTGGTATGTTGATAAACACTAGGTGTGGTATGTTGATAAACACTAGGTGTGGTATGTTGATAAACACTAGGGGTGGTATGTTGATAAACACTAGGTGTGGTATGTTGATAAACACTAGGGGTGGTATGTTGATAAACACTAGGTGTGGTATGTTAATAAACACTAGGTGTGGTATGTTGATAAACACTAGGTGTGGTATGTTGATAAACACTAGGTGTGGTATGTTAATAAACACTAGGGGTGGTATGTTGATAAACACTAGGTGTGGTATGTTGATAAACACTAGGTGTGGAATGTTGATAAACACTAGGGGTGGTATGTTGATAAACACTAGGGGTGGTATGTTGATAAACACTAGGGGTGGTATGTTGATAAACACTAGGGGTGGTATGTTGATAAACACTAGGTGTGGTATGTTGATAAACACTAGGTGTGGTATGTTAATAAACACTAGGTGTGGTATGTTGATAAACACTAGGTGTGGTATGTTGATAAACACTAGGTGTGGTATGTTGATAAACACTAGGTGTGGTATGTTCATAAACACTAGGTGTGGTATGTTGATAAACACTAGGTGTGGTATGTTGATAAACACTAGGTGTGGTATGTTGATAAACACTAGGTGTGGTATGGTGATAAACACTAGGTGTGGTATGGTGATAAACACTAGGTGTGGTATGTTGATAAACACTAGGTGTGGTATGTTGATAAACACTAGGGGTGGTATGTTGATAAACACTAGGTGTGGTATGTTGATAAACACTAGGTGTGGTATGTTGATAAACACTAGGTGTGGTATGTTGATAAACACTAGGTGTGGTATGTTGATAAACACTAGGTGTGGTATGTTGATAAACACTAGGTGTGGTATGTTGATAAACACTAGGTGTGGTATGTTGATAAACACTAGGGGTGGTATGTTGATAAACACTAGGTGTGGTATGTTGATAAACACTAGGTGTGGTATGTTGATAAACACTAGGGGTGGTATGTTGATAAACACTAGGTGTGGTATGTTGATAAACACTAGGTGTGGTATGTTGATAAACACTAGGTGTGGTATGTTGATAAACACTAGGTGTTGTATGTTGATAAACACTAGGTGTGGTATGTTGATAAACACTAGGTGTGGTATGTTGATAAACACTAGGGGTGGTATGTTGATAAACACTAGGTGTGGTATGTTGATAAACACTAGGTGTGGTATGTTGATAAACACTAGGTGTGGTATGTTGATAAACACTAGGTGTGGTATGTTGATAAACACTAGGGGTGGTATGTTGATAAACACTAGGTGTGGTATGTTGATAAACACTAGGTGTGGTATATTGATAAACACTAGGTGTGGTATGTTGATAAACACTAGGTGTTGTATGTTGATAAACACTAGGTGTGGTATGTTGATAAACACTAGGTGTGGTATGTTGATAAACACTAGGGGTGGTATGTTGATAAACACTAGGTGTGGTATGTTGATAAACACTAGGGGTGGTATGTTGATAAACACTAGGTGTGGTATGTTGATAAACACTAGGTGTGGTATGTTGATAAACACTAGGGGTGGTATGTTGATAAACACTAGGTGTGGTATGTTGATAAACACTAGGTGTGGTATGTTGATAAACACTAGGTGTGGTATGTTGATAAACACTAGGTGTGGTATGTTGATAAACACTAGGTGTGGTATGTTGATAAACACTAGGTGTGGTATGTTGATAAACACTAGGGGTGGTATGTTGATAAACACTAGGTGTGGTATGTTGATAAACACTAGGTGTGGTATGTTGATAAACACTAGGTGTGGTATGTTGATAAACACTAGGTGTGGCATGTTGATAAACACTAGGTGTGGTATGTTGATAAACACTAGGTGTGGTATGTTGATAAACACTAGGGGTGGTATGTTGATAAACACTAGGGGTGGTATGTTGATAAACACTAGGGGTGGTATGTTGATAAACACTAGGGGTGGTATGTTGATAAACACTAGGTGTGGTATGTTGATAAACACTAGGTGTGGTATGTTGATAAACACTAGGTGTGGTATGTTGATAAACACTGGGTGTGGTATGTTGATAAACACTGGGTGTGGTATGTTGATAAACACTGGGTGTGGTATGTTGATAAACACTAGGTGTGGTATGTTGATTAACACTAGGTGTGGTATGTTGATAAACACTGGGTGTGGTATGTTGATAAACACTAGGGGTGGTATGTTGATAAACACTAGGTGTTGTATGTTGATAAACACTAGGGGTGGTATGTTGATAAACACTAGGGGTGGTATGTTGATAAACACTAGGTGTGGTATGTTGATAAACACTAGGTGTGGTATGTTGATAAACACTAGGGGTGGTATGTTGATAAACACTAGGTGTGGTATGTTGATAAACACTAGGTGTGGTATGTTGATAAACACTAGGTGTGGTATGTTGATAAACACTAGGTGTGGTATGTTGATAAACACTAGGGGTGGTATGTTGATAAACACTGGATGTGGTATGTTGATAAACACTGGGTGTGGTATGTTGATAAACACTAGGGGTGGTATGTTGATAAACACTGGGTGTGGTATGTTGATAAACACTGGGTGTGGTATGTTGATAAACACTGGGTGTGGTATGTTGATAAACACTGGGTGTGGTATGTTGATAAACACTAGGGGTGGTATGTTGATAAACACTAGGGGTGGTATGTTGATAAACACTAGGGGTGGTATGTTGATAAACACTGGGTGTGGTATGTTGATAAACACTGGGTGTGGTATGTTGATAAACACTAGGTGTGGTATGTTGATAAACACTAGGGGTGGTATGTTGATAAACACTAGGGGTGGTATGTTGATAAACACTAGGTGTGGTACGTTGATAAACACTGGGTGTGGTACGTTGATAAACACTAGGGGTGGTATGTTGATAAACACTAGGGGTGGTATGTTGATAAACACTGGGTGTGGTATGTTGATAAACACTGGGTGTGGTATGTTGATAAACACTTGGGGTGGTATGTTGATAAACACTAGGTGTGGTATGTTGATAAACACTAGGGGTGGTATGTTGATAAACACTAGGGGTGGTATGTTGATAAACACTAGGGGTGGTATGTTGATAAACACTAGGGGTGGTATGTTGATAAACACTAGGTGTGGTATGTTGATAAACACTAGGTGTGGTATGTTGATAAACACTAGGTGTGGTATGTTGATAAACACTAGGTGTGGTATGTTGATAAACACTAGGGGTGGTATGTTGATAAACACTAGGTGTGGTATGTTGATAAACACTAGGGGTGGTATGTTGATAAACACTAGGTGTGGCATGTTGATAAACACTAGGTGTGGTATGTTGATAAACACTAGGTGTGGTATGTTGATAAACACTAGGGGTGGTATGTTGATAAACACTAGGTGTGGTATGTTGATAAACACTAGGTGTGGTATGTTGATAAACACTTGGTGTGGTATGTTGATAAACACTAGGGGTGGTATGTTGATAAACACTAGGTGTGGTATGTTGATAAACACTGGGTGTGGTATGTTGATAAACACTAGGGGTGGTATGTTGATAAACACTAGGTGTGGTATGTTGATAAACACTAGGTGTGGTATGTTGATAAACACTAGGTGTGGTATGTTGATAAACACTAGGGGTGGTATGTTGATAAACACTAGGTGTGGTATGTTGATAAACACTAGGGGTGGTATGTTGATAAACACTAGGTGTGGCATGTTGATAAACACTAGGTGTGGCATGTTGATAAACACTAGGTGTGGTATGTTGATAAACACTAGGTGTGGTATGTTGATAAACACTAGGGGTGGTATGTTGATAAACACTAGGTGTGGTATGTTGATAAACACTAGGTGTGGTATGTTGATAAACACTTGGTGTGGTATGTTGATAAACACTAGGGGTGGTATGTTGATAAACACTAGGTGTGGTATGTTGATAAACACTGGGTGTGGTATGTTGATAAACACTAGGGGTGGTATGTTGATAAACACTGGGTGTGGTATGTTGATAAACACTGGGTGTGGTATGTTGATAAACACTAGGTGTGGTATGTTGATAAACACTGGGTGTGGTATGTTGATAAACACTAGGGGTGGTATGTTGATAAACACTAGGGGTGGTATGTTGATAAACACTGGGTGTGGTATGTTGATAAACACTGGGTGTGGTATGTTGATAAACACTAGGTGTAGTATGTTGATAAACACTAGGGGTGGTATGTTGATAAACACTAGGGGTGGTATGTTGATAAACACTAGGTGTGGTATGTTGATAAACACTGGGTGTGGTATGTTGATAAACACTAGGGGTGGTATGTTGATAAACACTAGGGGTGGTATGTTGATAAACACTAGGGGTGGTATGTTGATAAACCCTGGTTGTGGTATGTTGATAAACACTGGGTGTGGTATGTTGATAAACACTAGGGGTGGTATGTTGATAAACACTAGGGGTGGTATGTTGATAAACACTAGGGGTGGTGTGTTGATAAACACTAGGTGTGGTATGTTGATAAACACTAGGGGTGGTATGTTGATAAACACTAGGGGTGTTATGTTGATAAACACTAGGGGTGGTATGTTGATAAACACTAGGTGTGGTATGTTGATAAACACTAGGGGTGGTATGTTGATAAACACTAGAGGTGGTATGTTGATAAACACTAGGGGTGGTATGTTGATAAACACTAGGTGTGGTATGTTGATAAACACTAGGTGTGGTATGTTGACAAACACTAGGGGTGGTATGTTGATAAACACTAGGGGTGGTATGTTGATAAACACTAGGGGTGGTATGTTGATAAACACTAGGGGTGGTATGTTGATAAACACTAGGTGTGGTATGTTGATAAACACTGGGTGTGGTATGTTGATAAACACTAGGTGTAGTATGTTGATAAACACTAGGGGTGGTATGTTGATAAACACTAGGGGTGGTATGTTGATAAACACTAGGTGTGGTATGTTGATAAACACTGGGTGTGGTATGTTGATAAACACTAGGGGTGGTATGTTGATAAACACTAGGGGTGGTATGTTGATAAACACTAGGGGTGGTATGTTGATAAACCCTGGTTGTGGTATGTTGATAAACACTGGGTGTGGTATGTTGATAAACACTAGGGGTGGTATGTTGATAAACACTAGGGGTGGTATGTTGATAAACACTAGGGGTGGTGTGTTGATAAACACTAGGTGTGGTATGTTGATAAACACTAGGGGTGGTATGTTGATAAACACTAGGGGTGTTATGTTGATAAACACTAGGGGTGGTATGTTGATAAACACTAGGTGTGGTATGTTGATAAACACTAGGGGTGGTATGTTGATAAACACTAGAGGTGGTATGTTGATAAACACTAGGGGTGGTATGTTGATAAACACTAGGTGTGGTATGTTGATAAACACTAGGTGTGGTATGTTGACAAACACTAGGGGTGGTATGTTGATAAACACTAGGGGTGGTATGTTGATAAACACTAGGGGTGGTATGTTGATAAACACTAGGGGTCGTATGTTGATAAACACTAGGTGTGGTATGTTGATAAACACTAGGGGTGGTATGTTGATAAACACTAGGGGTGGTATGTTGATAAACACTAGGGGTGGTATGTTGATAAACACTAGGTGTGGTATGTTGATAAACACTAGGGGTGGTATGTTGATAAACACTAGGGGTGGTATGTTGATAAACACTAGGTGTGGTATGTTGATAAACACTAGGTGTGGTATGTTGATAAACACTAGGTGTGGTATGTTGATAAACACTAGGTGTGGTATGTTGATAAACACTAGGGGTGGTATGTTGATAAACTCTAGGTGTGGTATGTTGATAAACACTAGGGGTGATATGTTGATAAACACTAGGTGTGGTATGTTGATAAACACTAGGTGTGGTATGTTGATAAACACTAGGTGTGGTATGTTGATAAACACTAGGGGTGGTATGTTGATAAACACTAGGTGTGGTATGTTGATAAACACTGGGTGTGGTATGTTGATAAACACTAGGTGTGGTATGTTGATAAACACTAGGTGTGGTATGTTGATAAACACTGGGTGTGGTATGTTAAACACTAGGGGTGGTATGTTGATAAACACTAGGGGTGGTATGTTGATAGACACTAGGTGTGGAATGTTGATAAACACTGGGTGTGGTATGTTGATAAACACTAGGGGTGGTATGTTGATAAACACTTGGGGTGGTATGTTGATAAACACTAGGGGTGGTATGTTGATAAACACTAGGTGTGGTATGTTGATAAACACTAGGTGTGGTATGTTGATAAACACTAGGGGTGGTATTTTGATAAACACTAGGTGTGGTATTTTGATAAACACTAGGTGTGGTATGTTGATAAACACTAGGGGTGGTATGTTGATAAACACTAGGGGTGGTATGTTGATAAATACTAGGGGTGGTATGTTGATAAACACTAGGGGTTGTATGTTGTTAAACACTAGGTGTGGTATGTTGATAAACACTAGGTGTGGTATGTTGATAAACACTAGGGGTGGTATGTTGATAAACACTAGAGGTGGTATGTTGATAAACACTAGGTGTGGTATGTTGATAAACACTAGGGGTGGTATGTTGTTAAACACTAGGTGTGGTATGTTGATAAACACTAGGGGTGGTATGTTGATAAACACTAGGTGTGGTATGTTGATAAACACTAGGTGTGGTGTGTTGATAAACACTGGGTGTGGTATGTTGATAAACACTGGGTGTGGTATGTTGATAAACACTAGGTGTGGTATGTTGATAAACACTAGGGGTGGTATGTTGATAAACACTAGGGGTGGTATGTTGATAAACACTAGGTGTGGTATGTTGATAAACACTGGGTGTGGTATGTTGATAAACACTAGGGGTGGTATGTTGATAAACACTAGGGGTGGTATGTTGATAAACACTAGGTGTGGTATGTTGATAAACACTGGGTGTGGTATGTTGATAAACACTAGGTGTGGTATGTTGATAAACACTAGGTGTGGTATGTTGATAAACACTGGGTGTGGTATGTTAAACACTAGGGGTGGTATGTTGATAAACACTAGGGGTGGTATGTTGATAGACACTAGGTGTGGAATGTTGATAAACACTGGGTGTGGTATGTTGATAAACACTAGGGGTGGTATGTTGATAAACACTTGGGGTGGTATGTTGATAAACACTAGGGGTGGTATGTTGATAAACACTAGGTGTGGTATGTTGATAAACACTAGGTGTGGTATGTTGATAAACACTAGGGGTGGTATTTTGATAAACACTAGGTGTGGTATTTTGATAAACACTAGGTGTGGTATGTTGATAAACACTAGGGGTGGTATGTTGATAAACACTAGGGGTGGTATGTTGATAAATACTAGGGGTGGTATGTTGATAAACACTAGGGGTTGTATGTTGTTAAACACTAGGTGTGGTATGTTGATAAACACTAGGTGTGGTATGTTGATAAACACTAGGGGTGGTATGTTGATAAACACTAGAGGTGGTATGTTGATAAACACTAGGTGTGGTATGTTGATAAACACTAGGGGTGGTATGTTGTTAAACACTAGGTGTGGTATGTTGATAAACACTAGGGGTGGTATGTTGATAAACACTAGGTGTGGTATGTTGATAAACACTAGGTGTGGTGTGTTGATAAACACTAGGGGTGGTATGTTGATAAACACTAGGTGTGGTATGTTGATAAACACTAGCGGTGGTATGTTGATAAACACTAGCGGTGGTATGTTGATAAACACTAGGTGTAGTATGTTGATAAACACTAGGTGTGGTATGTTGATAAACACTAGGTGTGGTATGTTGATAAACACTAGGTGTGGTATGTTGATAAACACTAGGGGTGGTATGTTGATAAACACTGGGGGTGGTATGTTGATAAACACTAGGTGTTGTATGTTGATAAACACTAGGGGTGGTATGTTGATAAACACTAGGGGTGGTATGTTGATAAACACTAGGGGTGGCATGTTGATAAACACTAGGGGTGGTATGTTGATAAACACTAGGGGTGGTATGTTAAACACTAGGGGTGGTATGTTGATAAACACTAGGTGTGGCATGTTGATAAACACTAGGGGTGGTATGTTGATAAACACTAGGTGTGGTATGTTGATAAACTCTAGGGGTGGTATGTTGATAAACACTAGGGGTGGTATGTTGATAAACAATAGGGGTGGTATGTTGATAAACACTAGGGGTGGTATGTTGATAAACACTAGGGGTGGTATGTTGATAAACACTAGGTGTGGTATGTTGATAAACACTAGGGGTGGTATGTTGATAAACTCTAGGGGTGGTATGTTGATAAACACTAGGGGTGGTATGTTGATAAACAATAGGGGTGGTATGTTGATAAACACTAGGTGTGGTATGTTGATAAACACTAGGGGTGGTATGTTGATAAACACTAGGTGTGGTATGTTGATAAACACTAGGGGTGGTATGTTAATAAACACTAGGGGTGGTATGTTGATAAACACTAGGGGTGGTATGTTGATAAACACTAGGTGTGGTATGTTGATAAACACTAGGGGTGGTATGTTAATAAACACTAGGTGTTGTATGTTGATAAACACTAGGTGTGGTATGTTGATAAACACTAGGTGTGGTATGTTGATAAACACTAGGGGTGGTATGTTGATAAACACTAGGTGTGGTATGTTGATAAACACTAGGTGTGGTATGTTTATAAACACTAGGGGTGGTATGTTGATAAACACTAGGGGTGGTATGTTGATAAACACTAGGGGTGGTATGTTGATAAACACTAGGGGTGGTATGTTGATAAACACTAGGGGTGGTATGTTGATAAACACTAGGGGTGGTATGTTGATAAACACTAGGTGTGGTATGTTGATAAACACTAGGGGTGGTATGTTGATAAACACTAGGGGTGGTATGTTGATAAACACTAGGTGTGGTATGTTGATAAACACTAGGGGTGGTATGTTGATAAACACTAGGTGTGGTATGTTGATAAACTCTAGGTGTGGTATGTTGATAAACACTAGGGGTGGTATGTTGATAAACACTAGGGGTGGTATGTTGATAAACACTAGGGGTGGTATGTTGATAAACATTAGGTGTGGTATGTTGATAAACACTAGGTGTGGTATGTTGATAAACACTAGGTGTGGTATGTTGATAAACACTAGGGGTGGTATGTTGATAAACACTAGGGGTGGTATGTTGATAAACACTAGGGGTGGTATGTTGATAAACACTAGGTGTGGTATGTTGATAAACACTAGGGGTGGTATGTTGATAAACACTAGGTGTGGTATGTTGATAAACACTAGGGGTGGTATGTTGATAAACACTAGGGGTGCTATGTTGATAAACACTAGGGGTGGTATGTTGATAAACACTAGGGGTGGTATGTTGGTAAATACTAGGGGTGGTATGTTGATAAAGACTAGGGGTGCTGGAGTGTTGATAAACATTAGGGGTGGTGGAGTGTTGATAAACACTAGGGGTGGTGGAGTGTTGGTAAACACTAGGGGAGGCAGTGTGTTGATAAACATTGCCAGTCTTCATACTTACCTCAGCTACTTACCTCTCATCTGTTCTTACTTTCTTCCTCCCCAAAATATAACTTTGAGTGACGTGCTGTTGCTGTGTTGTTATTCAATCAATATACCTTTACATCTGCCCCAGGAACTTAATAATTTTGATTAACATGTTTGTAAAAGTGTTGTAAATTTGTTGTTTAGGTTCATTATTCGTGTCTTATATGGTTGTATCTTGTTTGTAATTGTCTAAGGTATTGTTCAGGTTCGTATCTTGTATGGTACAGAATCTATGTAGTTAAGTCACACATAATTCTCAAACAACAGTTTCGTCCTTTTTTAATTACCAGAAAAATTTGTGATTTGGGTGACATGTATGAGAAGTGTGTGCATGACCATGACTTGTTCAGTTTGTTGTGACACTCAGAGCTTGACCTGAAGTCAGGCTTCCCTGAAAACCTGGATTATTGTTGCTTGCGACCTGCACTTCCACATAAACAAACAAATTTTATTTCTTTGCAAGATTACATTGAGATTATGAAATTACAATAATGAGTTGCAGTGCTAAGAGCCACTATCATGCCTGGGCATTATGGCCGCACAACTTAATGTCTTACACACTACTTAATACTAAAGAAACTGATCATAGTTTAAGTTGTACATCTTTTTTTATTTATAGTAGACGGTAATTTTACTCTAATTACAATAGTTTAAATAATAAATATTGAAATTATATTATGGGAATATAACATTGTGAGTTGTTGAAAGTAGTTTACAGTATGAGAATGTTACAGTTGGGTGTAGAGCAGTATTGTTTTGTGTAGGTGTTTATGCTATAATTTAGTATTAGTAATGTATGAACTTTGGGCGTCTAGATTTGAAATTTTGAGATTTAGGTAATTGGGAGATTTTTGGTAAATTTAAATATTGAGCATTGAGTGTTTAGTTTAGTGTGAGTAGGTGATTTTTGAGAATAGTCTGACTGATCAGGAACCATGGAATGTAAACTTCTTTAGTTTCCTTCTTAAAACATTTACATTTATTCCCTCATTCTGTCCTGTATTTGTTGATAGAATATTGAAGAATATTTTACTACGGATGTTGATATTATCTGTGCTAACGACTCTTCACTCTCATTGTACTCGACACGTACTCTGGTACCTCTCATTGTACTCGACACGTACTCTGGTACCTCTCATTGTACTCGACACGTACTCTGGTACCTCTCATTGTACTCTACACGTACTCTGGTACCTCTCATTGTACTCTACACGTACTCTGGTACCTCTCATTGTACTCTACACGTTCTCTGGTACCTCTCATTGTACTCTACACGTACTCTGGTACCTCTCATTGTACTCTACACGTACTCTGGTACCTCTCATTGTACTCTACACGTACTCTGGTACCTCTCATTGTACTCTACACGTTCTCTGGTACCTCTCATTGTACTCTACACGTACTCTGGTACCTCTCATTGTACTCTACACGTTCTCTGGTACCTCTCATTGTACTCTACACGTACTCTGGTACCTCTCATTGTACTCTACACGTACTCTGGTACCTCTCATTGTACTCGACACGTTCTCTGGTACCTCTCATTGTACTCGACACGTTCTCTGGTACCTCTCATTGTACTCTACACGTACTCTGGTACCTCTCATTGTACTCTACACGTTCTCTGGTACCTCTCATTGTACTCTACACGTTCTCTGGTACCTCTCATTGTACTCTACACGTACTCTGGTACCTCTCATTGTACTCTACACGTACTCTGGTACCTCTCATTGTACTCGACACGTTCTCTGGTACCTCTCATTGTACTCGACACGTTCTCTGGTACCTCTCATTGTACTCTACACGTACTCTGGTACCTCTCATTGTACTCTACACGTACTCTGGTACCTCTCATTGTACTCTACACGTACTCTGGTACCTCTCATTGTACTCTACACGTACTCTGGTACCTCTCATTGTACTCTACACGTTCTCTGGTACCTCTCATTGTACTCGACACGTTCTCTGGTACCTCTCATTGTACTCTACACGTACTCTGGTACCTCTCATTGTACTCTACACGTTCTCTGGTACCTCTCATTGTACTCTACACGTACTCTGGTACCTCTCATTGTACTCTACACGTACTCTGGTACCTCTCATTGTACTCTACACGTTCTCTGGTACCTCTCATTGTACTCTACACGTTCTCTGGTACCTCTCATTGTACTCTACACGTACTCTGGTACCTCTCATTGTACTCTACACGTACTCTGGTACCTCTCATTGTACTCTACACGTACTCTGGTACCTCTCATTGTACTCTACACGTACTCTGGTACCTCTCATTGTACTCTACACGTACTCTGGTACCTCTCATTGTACTCTACACGTTCTCTGGTACCTCTCATTGTACTCTACACGTACTCTGGTACCTCTCATTGTACTCTACACGTACTCTGGTACCTCTCATTGTACTCTACACGTTCTCTGGTACCTCTCATTGTACTCTACACGTTCTCTGGTACCTCTCATTGTACTCTACACGTTCTCTGGTACCTCTCATTGTACTCTACACGTACTCTGGTACCTCTCATTGTACTCTACACGTACTCTGGTACCTCTCATTGTACTCTACACGTTCTCTGGTACCTCTCATTGTACTCTACACGTTCTCTGGTACCTCTCATTGTACTCTACACGTTCTCTGGTACCTCTCATTGTACTCTACACGTACTCTGGTACCTCTCATTGTACTCTACACGTACTCTGGTACCTCTCATTGTACTCTACACGTACTCTGGTACCTCTCATTGTATTCTACACGTTCTCTGGTACCTCTCATTGTATTCTACACGTTCTCTGGTACCTCTCATTGTACTCTACACGTTCTCTGGTACCTCTCATTGTACTCTACACGTACTCTGGTACCTCTCATTGTATTCTACACGTACTCTGGTACCTCTCATTGTATTCTACACGTTCTCTGGTACCTCTCATTGTATTCTACACGTTCTCTCGTACCTCTCATTGTATTCTACACGTTCTCTCGTACCTCTCATTGTATTATACATGTTCTCTCGTACCTCTCATTTATTCTACACGTTCTCTCGTACCTCTGATTTATTCTACACGTTCTCTCGTACATCTCATTGTATTCTACACGTTCTCTCGTACCTCTCATTTATTCTACACGTTCTCTCGTACATCTCATTATATTCTACACGTTCTCTCGTACCTCTCATTTATTCTACACATTCTCTGGTACCTCTCATTTATTCTACACGTTCTCTCGTACATCTCATTGTATTCTACACGTTCTCTCGTACCTCTCATTTATTCTACACGTTCTCTCGTACATCTCATTATATTCTACACGTTCTCTCGTACCTCTCATTTATTCTACACGTTCTCTCGTACATCTCATTGTATTCTACACGTTCTCTCGTACCTCTCATTTATTCTACACATTCTCTGGTACCTCTCATTTATTCTACACGTTCTCTCGTACATCTCATTGTATTCTACACGTTCTCTCGTACCTCTCATTTATTCTACACATTCTCTGGTACCTCTCATTTATTCTACACGTTCTCTCGTACATCTCATTGTATTCTACACGTTCTCTCGTACCTCTCATTTATTCTACACGTTCTCTCGTACATCTCATATTCTACACGTTCTCTCGTACCTCTCATTTATTCTACACGTTCTCTCGTACCTCTCATTGTATTCTACACGTTCTCTCGTACCTTTCATTCCAGCAAGTTATTTTGGTATGCAGATTAGAGGCCTGGACCTAGGATAGTTTCATGTATAAATTATACGATTTATCTCGAGTCTCCATTCTAAACAGTACATTTAGTTAGCTTTGAGAGTCTCACTTGTTGATATCGTTCACACATTTTATGACAGCAGTTAATGATATTTATATTTTCTAGCTGTGATATTTAGCCTTCGTTGAAACGCTATGTGAACGCGAACATTCTAGGCGAGCAGCACATTTGCTCTGCTTTTTTAACCTCTAGTTATCGTTCATTTTGGCTTTTAGAATAGTGTTTTATGTAGGGTTATTGATCGCTGTTGGAAGCTTCAGAGGACTGACGTGAAATATTTACATTGAATGAAATTCTTAGCAAGTGTAGTCTGCTCGTGTTTCTTGCATGTTAGAAAGTTGTGCACCAGAGTAATTTATTGTCAACTGTTTACTTAGTTACTAAGTGTGTGTTAGTAAACAACGTAAACTGCCATTCGGCAGTTATCCGCGAGTGTAGCTAGTTACCAGGCTCCTTAAACCACTCGGCTAACGTTAGACAACGTTAGACAGCTGCCAGAATTTAACCACTCACCTAACGTTAGACTCGTAACATTAGACAACTGCCAGACTGCAACCAATGTTTGTAGTAGCACTGGGCACACTAGTTTGTAGTAGCACTGGGCACACTAGTTTGTAGTAGCACTGGGCACACTAGTTTGTAGTAGCACTGGGCACACTTATTTCATTCTCTATATTCTGGCTTCACCAGCGATACTATGAAAATATATGCAAAGAAATATCGCAGCCAGTAGGAGTCGATCCCAAATTGGTAAAAACTTTGCGCAGTCTCCCATCACTGTAGTGTGACACACAAAATAAACGCATCACTATCGTTCACTCACAGCTGCCTTGCTACAAGTGTACGAACATCACAGTTCAAACGACCTGACCTGCAGTATCCTCGACTCTCCTTCAGAATACATAACACTGCCTTTGCCACCTCCAGAACTCGAAGAAAAGAATTAAGTCACAGTACCGTGACTGGAACAATACACAACCCGCACGTAGGAGACTGAAACTTGTGACGACGTTTCAGTCCGAATTAAACCATTAACTAGTCACACAGAAGCATGAAGGGAAGGGAACCAGTATATATACGAGAAAGTGTGGAGGGATGAGAGGAAGGAATAGTGTTAAAGAGGTAGAGGTGGTAGTAATAGTGGAAAAAATAATACAACAGTGGTAGTAGTGGCAGTAAGAAGGTAGTGAAAAAAGGAACTGATGCTTAGTTAATTTTTTCCCCTAAATTCGTTCATAAATATTACCTTGTTTACGTTCCAACAGCACAATAAGTATTAAAAGCCACTTGCTTGACACACACTGCTATAATAGGCTCTCACACGCCTGCTGGTGCTCAAACCCATACAACATAAAACCTTTACCCGTCTCTTCCTTCCACCTTGGATTTATACACACTCTTGGCCATTATTCTTCTCCATTTCTAAATGCCCAAACAATCTTTACTGTGTCCTCAGAATTATATCTCCGTAACCCAACCTTGTCTTCTGATTTCTAGGCATCTAGTTTTCTGCAAAATATTCCCAGCACATATGTTCTCCAAAAAGACATCTACACTGCCTTCAGCAACCCAGGAAGCCTCCTCCTCTCAGCACCCACCAAGTGAAGCTACCGCTATACTCTTGTACATTTCCCTTTTATGACTCTCATCTCTCTCGGTCTTATATATATTCTGGACCAATACCTTGGCGCCCAGCTTGCGCTAGACGTTAATCCAAGACAGCCAGCTTTCAGGGAGAAGGCTTACAGCTTTTCATCTCATCCCCTGCATGCATCAGCCTTACTAGAGATTTTAACAATGCAAGGAATTCTCAAGAGCAGGCGAAATATACACAAACACTGATCTCTGGCCGAAGGAGACTCGAACCTACGAACCTTGGAACAAGGTACGCAGTGCTTTACCATTCTCGCCACACTGGACCAATACCTTGGCGCCCAGCTTGCGCTAGACGTTAATCCAAGACAGCCAGCTTTCAGGAAGAAGGCTTACAGCTTTTCATCTCATCCCCTGCATGCATCAGCCTTACTAGATGGTAAAGCACTGCGTACCTTGTTCCAAGGTTCGTAGGTTCGAGTCTCCTTCGGCCAGAGATCAGTGTTTGTGTATATTTCACCTGCTCTAACGAATTCCTTGCACACACACATATATATATATATATATATATATATATATATATATATATATATATATATATATATATATATATATATATATATATATATATCAAAACAACCAATGTGAAAGAATAGTGAAATTCAGAGAGATTTCGTGACTTCTCACATTATCATAGTTCCTTGATAATGTGAAAAGTCACGTAAGCTCTTGGAATTTCACTATACTTTCACAGTGGTTGTTTTGCATATTCTGATATCACCTGTTCACCGTGATCTTTATATATATATATATATATATATATATATATATATATATATATATATATATATATATATATATATATATATATATATATATATATATATATATACTAGTTTTGCTTCATCATTTGTGTGTGTGAGGATGGTATCCTGATACCTTCATCGTGTGTGTGCTGGATGGGTCATTCTGAGAGATGGTAATGCCAGAGTAAGATTAACTCTAGCTCTGTTATAGTTGTTGAAATGTTTGACGTTATCTTCCTGCCATTGTCTCCCAGCTCAACCTGACAGTTTCACTACCCTCTTTAAGAACTTCATCCTGGGTGATGGAACGTGGCAGGGGAAACAGCTTGCTTTTGTTACCACATCGTAAGTCTGGTATAGAACAGCCACACCTTGCTGCCTCCCGTGCACTTGTGTGCACGGGAAGCTAATGAAGCTTGATAACATACTACATATATGGCTGGAACGTTTTTCCTCTTATCAAAATTTACTGTGACGTGGAACATTTTATGGATATGGTTTGTGGGATGTCAGTAATGGACTTAACTCACAGTGTGAGTATAATTGAGGTAATGACAGTAAATTGGAAGTACTAATAACGTGTGAATAATACCAGCAACTTGTTAATGATACCAGCAGCTTGTTAATGCTAGCAGCAGCTTGTTAGTGATACCAGCAGCTTGTTAATGCTAACAGCAGCTTGTTAATACCAGCAGCTTGTTAGTGATACCAGCAGCTTGTTAATGCTAGCAGCAGCTTGTTAATACCAGCAGCTTGTTAGTGATACCAGCAGCATGTTAATGCTAGCAGCAGCTTGTTAATACTAGCAGCAGCTTGTGAAACAAGGTGATTGGCTGGTAGGTAGGCTACTTGGACAAAACACATAATGTTTATAACAATAGATAATGTTGAGCTTTTTAGTTCACAACTTCCGCTCAACAACACTGACGAAATGTCAGTGCAACAGCTATTCCTGTCTATATCACAGGACGTTTGGAAGCAGCAACAGCTATTCCTGTCTATATCACAGGACGTTTGGAAGCAGCAACAGCTGTTCCTGTCTATATCACAGGACGTTTGGAAGCAGCTGTTGTTGCTTTCTACATATCTTAGAAAGTTTGGAAGCATCTATTGTTGCTCTCTATATCATAGAAAGTTTGGAATCAGGTGTCTGTACCCTGAATAAGAATCCTGACGTTATGTATGATGCTGCAGATCAGGGTCTAAATTAATGAAATATTTAAGTAATAAGTGTCTCCAGAGGACGAGACGCTGAACGATGTTTTCAGCTATTAGAATGTTATGAGAATGTTACCTTGTTAAATGTGCAACATTCATCAGTGGCCTGTTTTTCATTCTAGGGCAAAACTAGAGTAACCTTCTCCTGGGTTGTTGAAGATGGTATAAAATACCGACGAGTTGAAGATTAAGACATGTGCAACAGTTGGGTATCTTTATTGTGGAAACTTTTCGCCTATACAGTTGACTTCATCAGTCAAATGCAAAGGCAGCAGTTGAGCTTCTTCTCCAGGCCGAGGGACTGACCACCTCAGATCCTTTTTCTCCAAGGTTGATGGACTGATTACATTATCTCTATTTAATTACTACTGCTGCCTCAGTATTTGACTGAAGAAGCCTACTGTGTAGTGAAACGTTTCATCAACAAAGATACCCAACTGTTACACATGTTTCATAATTTTGAACCTTCTCCTATGCACATTTCGCTAAGGTTCAACTGGTTCACATTGCTTAGTGAACCTGGGACCACCATCACTTTTCTGTGTGGTAGTCACTCCAGACGTGAGTTATGGCTTCTCTGGTAAATATTAACACTAGCGAAATTATTTACAATTGATTATCTGAAGTTAGTCGAGGATTCGAACCCAGACACTTCACCCTCCACCTTGGCAGTCACCCACTGACACCTTAGACCACTACGCTACAATAACATCTCCGTGTTGGATACATTCACTATTGAGCCTTGATTTCGCATTGATAAAAATTTCATTAAAGGCTTCTCTCTCTCTCTCTCTCTCTCTCTCTCTCTCTCTCTCTCTCTCTCTCTCTCTCTCTCTCTCTCTCTCTCTCTCTCTCTTTCTCATTGTTTATCTCTGTTTTCCAACTCTCTGAAGAGTATTTCTTTTCACTCTTGAGAAAGATGAGGTCAGTGATTCTGTCTTCACAAGTAGAAGAGCCCCTCTTATGTTTTTCTAGTATATGGTTGACAGAACGTCTTCACTGGATACGTTTCAGACCTGAGGTCCAAAACGTACCTAGTAAATATGTCCTAAGTGTGTATACACCCATTTTTGTCATTATACTGTAGTTAGCCCGTGTACTCTCTTGTGTGTGTGTGTGTGTGTGTGTGTGTGTGTGTGTGTTAGTAGTGTGTGTGTACGTGTGTGCACGCGTGCGCGCGCGTACCACACTGGTAATATCAATAGAGTTCATTCACTCCAGACACTGGTTTGAGCTCGTGTCGCACATACACTCTTCCCAGCAGACTTCACTCATGATTTAGTTGATACCAGTTAATGTACTTAT
>NC_091342.1:29960563-30073063 GCF_038502225.1 Cherax quadricarinatus | reverse complement strand
CCACTACATCGCTTCCCAAACTATTCCACTTACTGACTACTCTGTGGCTGAAGAAATACTTCCTAACATCCCTGTGATTCATCTGTGTCTTTAGCTTCCAACTGTGTCCCCTTGTTACTGTGTCCAATCTCTGGAACATCCTGTTTTTGTCCACCTTGTCAATTCCTCTCAGTATTTTGTATGTCGTTATCATGTCCCCCCTATCTCTCCTGTCCTCCAGTGTCGTCAGGTTGATTTCCCTTAACCTCTCCTCGTAGGACATACCTCTTAGCTCTGGGACTAGTCTTGTTGCAAACCTTTGCACTTTCTCTAGTTTCTTTACGTGCTTGGCTAGGTGTGGGTTCCAAACTGGTGCCGCATACTCCAATATGGGCCTAACGTATACGGTGTACAGGGTCCTGAACGATTCCTTATTAAGATGTCGGAATGCTGTTCTGAGGTTTGCTAGGCGCCCATATGCTGCAGCAGTTATTTGGTTGATGTGCGCTTCAGGAGATGTGCCTGGTGTTATACTCACCCCAAGATCTTTTTCCTTGAGTGAGGTTTGTAGTCTCTGACCCCCTAGACTGTACTCCGTCTGCGGTCTTCTTTGCCCTTCCCCAATCTTCATGACTTTGCACTTGGTGGGATTGAACTCCAGGAGCCAATTGCTGGACCAGTTCTGCAGCCTGTCCAGATCCCTTTGTAGTTCTGCCTGGTCTTCGATCGAGTGTATTCTTCTCATCAACTTCACGTCATCTGCAAACAGGGACACCTCAGAGTCTATTCCTTCCGTCATGTCGTTCACAAATACCAGAAACAGCACTGGTCCTAGGACTGACCCCTGCGGGACCCCGCTGGTCACAGGTGCCCACTCTGACACCTCGCCACGTACCATGACTCGCTGCTGTCTTCCTGACAAGTATTCCCTGATCCATTGTAGTGCCTTCCCTGTTATCCCTGCTTGGTCCTCCAGTTTTTGCACCAATCTCTTGTGTGGAACTGTGTCAAACGCCTTCTTGCAGTCCAAGAAAATGCAATCCACCCACCCCTCTCTCTCTTGTCTTACTGCTGTCACCATGTCATAGAACTCCAGTAGGTTTGTGACACAGGATTTCCCGTCCCTGAAACCATGCTGGCTGCTGTTGATGAGATCATTCCTTTCTAGGTGTTCCACCACTCTTCTCCTGATAATCTTCTCCATGATTTTGCATACTATACATGTCAGTGACACTGGTCTGTAGTTTAATGCTTCATGTCTGTCTCCTTTTTTAAAGATTGGTGTGTGTGTGTGTGTGTATGTGTGTGTGTGTGTGTGTGTGTGTGTGTGTGTGTGTGTGTGTGTGTATGTGTGTGTGTGTGTGTGTGTGTGTGTGTGTGTATGTGTGTGTGTGTGTGTGTGTGTGTGTGTGTGTGTGTATGTGTGTGTGTGTGTGTGTGTGTGTGTGTGTGTGTGTGTGTGTGTGTGTGTGTGTGTGTGTGTGTGTGTGTGTGTGTGTGTGTGTGTGTGTGTGTGTGTGTGTGTGTGTGTGTGTGTGTGTGTGTGTGTGTGTGTCAGTGTCAGTGTGCGTGTGTGAGTATACTCGCCTAATTGTGATTGCAGGAGTCGATTCATAGCTCCTGGTCCCGCCTCTTCACTGATCGCTACTGGGTAAATCCCTGCTCTGTGAGCTTTATCATACCTCCTCTTAAAACTATGTATGGATCCTGCCTCCAGTATCTCACTTTCCAGACAATTACATTGCCTGACAACTCTGTGACTGAGGAAATATTTTTTATCCTCTCTGACTCATCTGAGTCTTCAACTTCTAATTGTGACTCCTTGTTTCTGTGTTCCATATCTGGAACATCCTGTCTCTGTCCACCTTGTCGATTCCTCTCAGTATTTTATATGTCGCTATCATATTCCCCCCATCTCTCCTGTCCTCCAGTGTCGTCAGGTTCATTTCCCTTAACTTCTCCTCGTAGGACATGCCCCTTAGCTCCGGGACTAGTCTCGTTGCAAACCTTTGCACTCTCTCTAATTTCCTTACATGCTTGGCCATGTGTGGGTATCAAACTGGTGCTGCATACTCCAATGTAGGCCTTATATACACGGTGTACAGGGTCTGGAACGACGACTTACTGAGATGTCGGAAAGCTATTCTTAGGTTTGTCAGGCACCCATATGCTGCAGCAGTTATTTGGTTGGCGTGCGCCTCAGGAGATATGTTCGGTATTATACTCACTCCAAGATCCTTTTCCTTAAGTGAGGTTTGTAGTCTTTGGCCTCCTAGACTATACTCTGCAGTTTTCTTTGACCTTCCCCGATCTTCATGACTTTGCATTTGGCGGGGTTGAACTCCAGGAGCCAGTGGCTAGACCAGGCTTGTAGCCTGTCCAGATCCCTTTGTGGTCTTGCCCGGTTCTCCTCCGACTGAATTCTCCTCATTAACTTCACATCGTCTGTAGACAGAGACACTTCTGAGTCTATTCCTTCCGTCATGTCGTCCACATAAACCAAAAACAGCACCGGTCCTAGAAGTGACCCCTGTGGAACCCCGCTCGTAACAGGCGCCCACTCCGACACCTCGTCATATACCTTGACTCACTGTTACCTTCCTGTTAGGTATTCTCTAATCCATTGCAGTGCCTTCCCAGTTCAGGACTCGCAGCAATGACTTAAAGTTGGAAAAATTCAGATTCAGGAAGAATATAGGAAAGCACTGGTTTGGTAATAGAGTTGTGGATGAGTGGAACAAACTCCCGAGTAGCGTCATAGAAGTTAAGACGTTGTTTAGTTTTAAAAATAGGTTAGATAAATGCATGAGTGGGTGTGAGTTAGACCTGACTTGCTTGTGCTACTAAGTGAGATGCCGTGCTCCTTCCTTAAGTGAATGTGACCTGACCTGGCTAGATTAAGGCATTGGCTTAAGCCAGTGTGAGAATTGGACCTGCCTCGAATGGACCAGTAGACATGCTGCATGGTTCGTTCTTATGAATCCGTGCTGGTTATCGCAGATAAGCTCATTCCTTTCTAGGTGCTCTACCATTCTTCTCCTGATAATCTTCTCCATGACTTTAAATACTATGCATGTCAGTGATAGTGGTCTGTAGTTTAATGCTGCATGTCTCTCTCCTTTTTTAAAAATTGGGACTATATTTGTTGTCTTCCATACCTCATGTAGTCGCCCTGTTTCGATAAACGATAGATGTGTTAAAAATTGTTGTTAGTGGTACACAGAGCGACTCTGCTCCCTCTCTCAGTACCCACAGAGAGATATTATCTAGCCCCATCGCCTTTGAGGTATCTAGTTCACTTAGCAGCCTCTTCACCTCCTCGGTTGTGTATGTGCGTGTGTATTCACCTATTTGTACTCGTCTATTTGTGGTTCCAGGGATCGAGTCATAGCTTCTGGCCCCGCCTCTTCACTGGTCGCTACTAGGTCCTCTCTCTTCCTGCTCCATGAGCTTTATCAAACCTCGTCTTAAAACTTTGTCTGGATCCTGCCTCCACTATGTCGCTTCCCAGACTATTCCACTTCCTGACAACTCTATGGCTGAAGAAATACTTCCTAACATCCCTTTGACTCATCTGAGTCATCAGCTTTCAACTGTGACCCCTTGTTGCTGATCCCATCTCCGGAACATCCTGTCCACCTTGTCAGTTCCTCGCAATATTTTCTATGTCGTTATCATGTCTCCCCTGTGTGTGCGTGTGTGTGTGTGTGTGCGCGCTGGTGTGTGTTTGTGCATGCGTGCGCGTTGCGTGCGTGTGCGTGCGCCTGTGTGTGTGCGCCTGTGTGTGTGTGTGTGTGTACTCACCTAGTTGTACTCACCTAGTTGAGGTTGAGGGGGTCGAGTCCGAGCTCCTGGCCCCGCCTCTTCACTGATCGCTACTAGGTCACTCTCCCTGAGCCGTGAGCTTTATCATACCTCTGCTTAAAGCTATGTATGGATCCTGCCTCCACTACATCGCTTCCCAAACTATTCCACTTACTGACTACTCTGTGGCTGAAGAAATACTTCCTAACATCCCTGTGATTCATCTGTGTCTTCAGCTTCCAACTGTGTCCCCTTGTTACTGTGTCCAGTCTCTGGAACATCCTGTCTTTGTCCACCTTGTCAATTCCTCTCAGTATTTTGTGTGTGTGTGTGTGTGTGTGTGCGCGCGCGTCTGCGTGCACCGTCGTTTATTCTGTCAGTCTTCAGTGTTCACTGTGCTGGTGTTCAGTATTGACTGTGCTGGTGTTCATTATTGACTGTGCTGGTGTTCAGTATTGACTGTGCTGGTGTTCATTATTGACTGTGCTGGTGTTCAGTATTGACTGTGCTGGTGTTCAGTTTTGACTGTGCTGGTGTTCATTATTGACTGTCTTGGTGTTCAGTATTGACTGTGCTGGTGTTCAATATTGACTGTGCTGGTGTTCACCGTTGACTGTGTTGGTGTTCAATATTGACTGTGCTGGTGTTCAGTATTGACTGTGCTGGTGTTCAGTATTGACTGTGCTGGTGTTCAGTATTGACTGTGCTGGTGTTCAGTATTGACTGTGCTGGTGTTCAGTATTGACTGTGCTGGTGTTCAGTATTGACTGTGCTGGTGTTACTGAACTGCTTAAAAACACAAATATGCTACAACAGAGGAAAGATAGACTTAGAGAGATCACTGAATTAGAGCAAAAACTTAGGATGTCATACCTCACAGAAGAAGTACAAAGGGAACAAAAGGCCATACAGGATATTGCAAGAAACCCAAAATATTTCTATTCCTACGCAAAATCCAAGCTAAGAACTTCCTGTAGAATTTTACCACTACTGAGAGGAGACTCGTATACTGACGATGAACAGAAAATGAGTGTTCAGCAACCCACTAAATGACAGCAAGGTAGAAAATGCAGAAATATTTTTCTCTCCAAAAGGCCGCGCAGACCGACAAACTGACATTAGTACAAATCCCATAGATTCCAAAAAAGAAATAGCCAACAAGCCCACTCACTCAGCACCTGGACCAGATTCATGGAATGCTCTCTTTATAAAGAAATGTAAAGTACCACTTGCACGAGCCCTCAGTTTTCTATGAACAGTTTAGATCTAGGTGAAATACCGGAGGCCTTAAATAGTGCAGACATAGCTCCTTAGCATAAGGGAGGTAGTAGAGCACTAGCTAAAAATTACAGACCAGTAGCCCTAACTTGTCGCATAAAAATATTCGAAAGAGTGATGAGACGGCAGGTTACAAATTTCATGGACCAGCAGAACCAACATAACCCGAACCAGCATGGTTTTAGAGCAGGACGATCATGTCTGTTACAGCTGCTGAACCATTATGACAGAATTATGGAGGCATTGGAAGACGACCAAAACGCAGATGTGATTTACACAGATTTTGCAAAGGCGTTTGACAAATGAGATCATGGAGTGATAGCGCACAAAATGAAGGCCTTGGGCATTACGGGGAAGGTAGACAGATGGATTTTCGGTTTCCTAACACACACAACACAAAAAGTAGTAGTGAACAGGGCAAGATCCAGCATCAGCGAGGTCAAAAGCTCAGTGCCCCAAGGCACTTTCCTGGCACCTCTGCTGTTTCTCATCCTCATAGCAGACAGACAAAAACACCCGGCACACTTTTGTATCATCATTTGCAGATGACACTAAAATAAGCATGAAAGTCAGTACGGTAGAGGACACTGAAAAAGTACAGGAAGGCATAAACAGAGTTTTCCAGTGGGCAGTGGAGAACAACATGACGTTCAGTGGTGATAAGTTCCAGCTGCTTAGGTATGGAAAGAATGAAGAACTCAAAAGGAACACTACATACAAAACTCAAGAGCGTCACTAAATAGAACGTAAGGAACACGTAAAAGACCTGGGAATAAATATGTCAGCGGACCTTTCTTTTAAAAACCATAAGACAAAGATCACGACAGCCAGATTGATAGCAGGGTAGGTATTGAGAACTTTCAAAACAAGGGAAATAATGCCGATGGTGACACTCTTCAAATCATTAGTGCTCCCTCACTTAGAATATTGCTCAGTGCTGACGGCTACGTTCAGGGCAGGAGAAATATCGGAGCTGGAACAAACACAGAGATCGTTTACGGCTCACATTGAGCCAGTAAAGCGCCTAAACTACTGGGAACGCCTGCAAGTCTTGAACATGTACTCATTGGAGCGGAGGAGAGAGAGGTACATGATAATATATACCTGGAAGGTACTCGAGGGCTTGGTCCCGCATCTGCACACTGCCATAACAACATACTGGAGTGAGAGATATGGGAGGAAGTGTAAAATAAACCCAGTGAGGAACAGGGGTGCGGTGGGGACAAAAAGGGAACACTGTATCAACATCCGGGGTCCCAGACTATTCAACATCTTACCAGTAGATATCAGAACACTGCTGGAACAAGTGTAGAAGCCTTCAAGAGGAAACTGGACAAGTATCTTCATCAGGTGCCAGATCAACCAGGCTGTGATGGATGTGTGGGGCAGCGGGCCTCCAGCAACAGCCTAGTTGACAAGGCAAACACCGGACGAGCTTGGCCCATGGCCGGGCTCAGAGTGTAGAGAAACTCTCGAAACTCTTCAAAGGTATATGAAAGGCGTTCAGTATTGACTGTTCTGGTGTTCAATATTTACTGTGCTGGTGTTCACTGTTAACGGTGCTGGTGTTCACTGTTGACGGTGCTGGTGTTCACTGCGAATTGGCGAATATAGAAACCGTGTGCTATGATGAATCGACTTACACGTTGCTTCACCACCCACACATGCAGGGAGCCTCCAGGTACATAGTGTGGTGTGAGTGCTTCACTCACACCACCCACACATGCAGGGAGCCTCCAGGTTCATAGTGTGGTGTGAGTGCTTCACTCACACCACCGATACATGCAGGGAGCCTCCAGGCACATAGTGTGGTGTGAGTGCTTCACTCACACCACCCACACATGCAGGGAGCCTCCAGGTTCATAGTGTGGTGTGAGTGCTTCACTCACACCACCCACACATGCAGGGAGCCTCCAGGTACATAGTGTGGTGTGAGTGCTTCACTCACACCACCGATACATGCAGGGAGCCTCCAGGTACATAGTGTGGCGTGAGTGCTTCACTCACACCACCCACACATGCAGGGAGCCTCCAGGTACATAGTGTGGTGTGAGTGCTTCACTCACACCACCGATACATGCAGGGAGCCTCCAGGTACATAGTGTGGCGTGAGTGCTTCACTCACACCACCCACACATGCAGGGAGCCTCCAGGTACATAGTGTGGTGTGAGTGCTTCACTCACACCACCCACACATGCAGGGAGCCTCCAGGTACATAGTGTGGTGTGAGTGCTTCACTCATACCACCCACACTTGCAAGGAGCCTCCAGGCACATAGTGTGGTGTGAGTGCTTCACTCACACCACCCACACTTGCAGGGAGCCTCCAGGTACATAGTGTGGTGTGAGTGCTTCACACCACCGATACATGCAGGAAGCCTCCAGGTACATAGTGTGGTGTGAGTGCTTCACTCACACCACCCACACTTGCAGGGAGCCTCCAGGTACATAGTGTGGTGTGAGTGCTTCACTCACACCACACTTGCAGGGAGCCTCCAGGTACATAGTGTGGTGTGAGTGCTTCACACCACCGATACATGCAGGAAGCCTCCAGGTACATAGTGTGGTGTGAGTGCTTCACTCACACCACCCACACATGCAGGAAGCCTCCAGGTACATAGTGTGGTGTGAGTGCTTCACTCACACCACCCACACATGCAGGGAGTCTCCAGGTACATAGTGTGGTGTGAGTGCTTCACTCACACCACCCATTCATGCAGGGAGCCTCCAGGTACACGGTGAGGTGCGCGGAGCCTCCAAGTACGCGGTGAGGTGCACGGGGCCTCCAAGTACGCGGTGAGGTGCACGGGGCCTCCAAGTACGCGGTGAGGTGCACGGGGCCTCTATGTACACCGTGTGGTGCACGGAGCCTCCAAGTACACGATGTGCACGAAACCTCCAGGTACACGGTGAGGTGCATTGAGTCTCCAGGTACAAGGTGAGTGCATGGAGCCTCCAGGTACACGGTGAGGTGTACGGAGGCCTCCAGGTACACGGTGAGGTGCACGGAGCCTCCAGGTACACGGTGAGGTGCACGGAGTCTCGAGGTGCAGGAGTCTCCAGGTAAACGGTGAGGTGCACGGAGTCTCCAGGTAAACGGTGAGGTGCACGGAGTCTCCAGGTAAATGGTGAGGTACACGGAGTCTCCAGGTACACGGTGAGGTGCACGGAGCCTCCAGGTACACGGTGAGGTGCACGGAGCCTCCAGGTACACGGTGAGGTGCACGGAATCTCCAGGTACACGGTGAGGTGCACGGAGTCTCCAGGTAAACGTTGAGGTGCACGGAGTCTCCAGGTAAACGGTGAGATGCACGGAGTCTCCAGGTAAACGGTGAGGTGCACGGAGTCTCCAGGTAAACGGTGAGGTGCACGGAGCCTCCAGGTACACGGTGAGGTGCACGGGGTCTCCAGGTACACGGTGAGGTGCACGGAGCCTCCAGGTACACGGTGAGGTGCACGGAGTCTCCAGGTACACGGTGAGGTGCACGGAGCCTCCAGGTACACGGTGAGGTGCACGGAGCCCCCAGGTACACGGTGAGGTGCACGGAGTCTCCAGGTACACGGTGAGGTGCACGGAGCCTCCAGGTACACGGTGAGGTGCACGGAGTCTCCAGGTACATGGTGAGATGCACGGAGCCTCCAGGTACACGGTGAGGTGCACGGAGCCCCCAGGTACACGGTGAGGTGCACGGAGTCTCTAGGTAATTGCTGAGGTTCACGGAGTCTCCAGGTACACGGTGAGGTGCACGGAGTCTCCAGGTACACGGTGAGGTGCACGGAGCCTCCAGGTACACGGTGAGATGCACGGAGCCTCCAGCTACACGGTGAGGTGCACGGAGCCTCCAGGTGCACGGTGAGGTGCAGGGAGTCTCCAGGTGCACGGTTAGGTGCAGGGAGTCTCCAGGTGCACGGTGAGGTGCACGGAGCCTCCAGGTGCACGGTGAGGTGCACGGAGTCTCCAGGTACACGGTGAGGTGCACGGAATCTCCAGGTACACGGTGAGGTGCACGGAGTCTCCAGGTAAACGTTGAGGTGCACGGAGTCTCCAGGTAAACGGTGAGATGCACGGAGTCTCCAGGTAAACGGTGAGGTGCACGGAGTCTCCAGGTAAACGGTGAGGTGCACGGAGCCTCCAGGTACACGGTGAGGTGCACGGGGTCTCCAGGTACACGGTGAGGTGCACGGAGCCTCCAGGTACACGGTGAGGTGCACGGAGTCTCCAGGTACACGGTGAGATGCACGGAGCCTCCAGGTACACGGTGAGGTGCACGGAGCCCCCAGGTACACGGTGAGGTGCACGGAGTCTCCAGGTAATTGCTGAGGTGCACGGAGTCTCCAGGTACACGGTGAGGTGCACGGAGCCTCCAGGTACACGGTGAGGTGCACGGAGTCTCCAGGTACATGGTGAGATGCACGGAGCCTCCAGGTACACGGTGAGGTGCACGGAGCCCCCAGGTACACGGTGAGGTGCACGGAGTCTCTAGGTAATTGCTGAGGTTCACGGAGTCTCCAGGTACACGGTGAGGTGCACGGAGTCTCCAGGTACACGGTGAGGTGCACGGAGCCTCCAGGTACACGGTGAGATGCACGGAGCCTCCAGCTACACGGTGAGGTGCACGGAGCCTCCAGGTGCACGGTGAGGTGCAGGGAGTCTCCAGGTGCACGGTGAGGTGCAGGGAGTCTCCAGGTGCACGGTGAGGTGCACGGAGCCTCCAGGTGCACGGTGAGGTGCACGGAGTCTCCAGGTACACGGTGAGGTGCACGGAGCCTCCAGGTGCACGGTGAGGTGCACGGAGAGTTCACAAAATTCTTTGTTGGAAAATTGAATGTTGATCATAATTCTTGTACTTGAGTTGCTGTAGGATGTCACCGTCGCACTATAGACCTCATGTTTGATGTCACCGTCGCACTATAGACCTCATGTTTGATGTCACCGTCGCACTATAGACCTCATGTTTGATGTCACCGTCGCACTATAGACCTCATGTTTGATGTCACCGTCGCACTATAGACCTCATGTTTGATGTCACCGTCGCACTATAGACCTCGTGTAATGGAAGGGACGAAGGTCACTGTACCGTGTCAATGATGCATGTGTGTACATCGTGCTGTTTCTTCCTCCCTCCCTCTTTTCTTATCTACGTCGCTTTTATTCATTGTAGATCTTTTTGATAATGTATAAAAAATTCTTGTAGTTTCTGCTTTTGTTGCTACGTTGGTCGTAACTACAACAATATTGATATACTGAAATAATTGTAGAAGGCACCCTTCCTATAGTCAAATGTCTCGCCAACTTCAAGGTACCATCATCTCAGTATACTACCCTCGTTAATCAAATAATTTCAGACCACCTGTATTACATGGTGCTTATGTGGAGGGTGTAGGAGTGAGGCCATCCAAGGTGATGGTGTATACTCCAGGTGAGAGGCTTGTGCTCAGTATAGTGTTGTAATAGTTACCGGTGTCCAGCAAGTACTAAATACTTTTTAATGTTGTAACTATCTTAAATATTCCTTTCCCTTCCCTTGGCTCTTATTGTTCTATCCCTTCTTTCCCTCCCATTTCTCCCCGTCCCTCCCTCCTTCCTTTATGTTTACCCTTGCATTCCCCTCCCCTGTTCCTCCTCTCTCTGGCTAATGTTATCATCCTTGTCTCACCAGCCAACTGGGTTACTGTAGTGATAATATTGGATCATACAATCTGCGAACAAAGTTAATTTTTACCTCAGTCCTGAAGATAAGAGAGATAACATACATGAACAATGATAACAACATACGCCACACTCTCTTACTCTGTGATTCTTAAGTTAATAATTTTAAAATCATTGATATGACCAAATACGAGATGCGCTCAACTATTGACCTGGGGACTACTACAGATGGAAAATCAAACCTCCACTACTCCTTTCTCTGAATGACCCAAACAGGTTTAGCATTTAATGAAAAAAAAAATATATAAAACTGTGAGGATATGTGGACCAGCAGGATACCAGTAGCAACAGCCTGATTGATCAGGCTTGCACAGGACAAGTCTGGGCCAAGGCTTGGTTCTGCGAGTAGAAAACTCTCGGAACTCAACAAAGGTATATCAAAGCATTCTACTATATACACAGTGTTTTGCTGGCCCTGAGCAGCGGATCAGTCACGAGGACATTTTTACGAAATTCAACTTGAACATGATAACATCCGCTGTGATCAATTTAATCGTGTCCTTAATATAACATGATGGGAAGGCATTTTGAAAAATATTAATCAGACCCAACGTCTAGACAGGATAAGCTCTGTGGGACTAAAGTATGCTTAAGGCACATATCACTAACCAAAAATAAAAGATGTAAGCTAGAGAGAGGTGCTCCCTCTGCAGCGAAGGCAAAGAATCACAGAACTTCACAAGGGTGCTAGTGTATCTGAAGTGCAGAAGTAGTACTAGCTAAGAAAATAGAAGATATTGAACTCTGAATCATACACCGTTCAAGAATGATACAGAAAGGTAAAAGCAATTTATGAGGTTGAAAGAAAATCGAAATACTTCTTCTAATGCAATTTCTAAGGCGAAAACTTCATCTAATATTGGGCCCGTGTTCAAACAAGATGAAACTTGCACAAACAATGTCAAAGAAATCAGTGAAATATTGAAGCTTCATTATAGCTCTGTGTTCGGTGAACTTTTAAAAAAAATCAGGATAAAGGTTGATAGGTTGTATGAATATTCCATGAAATAGACTTAGAACTTTGTCAACATCTTAAAATTTTCGACATCACCCTTCTCTACTGGACTTCGACAAAACCAATGACAAGTGTGTCCATGCACTCAACACCAGGTGCAGACTCATGGAATTCTTTGTTTATTAAGAAGTGCTGGAAACGCTTATCATGTGTCTTAAATATTCTTTGGAGAAAGCAAGCAGTCACAGTCACATAAGACAACACGTGTAGCCCCACTCCACAAAGGTGACAGCAAAGTAATAGCTAAGATCTATAGACCGATACTACTGATGTCTCACGTAAAATTCTTTTGAGTTTTTAGAACCAGATGGAATCAACACAGATGTTTAACTCAGGGCAACATGAGTTTAGATTAAGTCCTTCCTGTGTCTTGCAACTAGTAGACCAGTACAACATGATCTTGGATGCACCAAAAAACAAAATGCAGATGTTGTGTACATAGATTAAGCAAAACCCTTCGATGAGTCCGATCGTGGTGTAATAGTGCACACTGCTGTGTCCTGGCACGTTTGTTGTTTCTTATCATCATATCATAGATAAAAACACCCATCACAGTTTTGTATCATTTATAGAGACACTAAAATGAGCATGAAAGTCACTTCGGTAGAAAACAATGAAAAATTGGAGGAACGTATACGCAGTGTTAGCCAGTGGGCAGCAGACGCTCAATGGTGATAAGTTCTAGTTGCTTAGATATGGAAAGAATAAAGAATTCGAAAGGAACATTGCATAAAAAACTCAAGACAATCGTCAAATAGACCGAAAGGAACACATGGAAGACGTGGGAGTATGTAATTATGTCAGCTGACCAATTATGTCATAAGACCAAGGTCACGACATCCAGGAAGTGACGGGGTGGATAATAACTTTCAAAACAAGGGAAATAATTGCTTGTTCTCTCTTATTTGGAATATTGCTCAGTATTGACGGCCCAGTTAATGGTAGGAGAAATATCAGAGCCGGAACAGACAGAGATCGTTTATGCCCCGCATAAAGCCAATAAAGCATTTAAGTTGCTAGGAACACCTTAAAGCAGAGGAAAGATACATGACAGTATATACCTGGAAAGTACTCGAGGGCCTGGTCCCACATCTGCACACTGTCATAACATACTGGAGTGAGAGATGTGGGAGGAAGTGGAAAATAAACTCATTGAGGAACAGGGGTGCGGTGGTGACAATAAGGGAACACTGTATCAACATTCGGGGTCCCAGACTATTCAACATCTTACCAGAAGATATCAGAAATATGGCTGGAGCAAGTGTAGAAGCCTTCAAGAGGAAACTGGACAAGCATCTTTACCAGGTGCCAGATCAACCAGGCTGTGATGGATATGTGGATCAGCGGGCCTCCAACAGCAGCAGCCTGGTTGACCAAGCAAATACCAAACAAGCCTGGCCCAAGGCCGGGCTCTGGGAGAACTCTCTAAACTGATCAGAGGTGTATATCAAAGGTACATGCAAGCGGAATACCTGGAAAGATGGACAGATGGATTTTTAACTTTCACTGAAACATAATACAAAGAGTAATAGTAAACAGAGTTGAGCTTGGGTGTTCCCCATGGCACAGTACTCGCTCCCATCCTTTTCTCGTTCTCATATCCTACTTAGGGGACATAAATCATAGCATCGTATCAAACAATGAAGACACTGCCAGTTTCTAAGCTGATATACACCAAGTTTTCTAGTGAACCACAGATATTGTGTTCAGTGGGAACAAATTTCAGTTACACCGTTATGTTAAAATTGAGGAAAGAAAAACCTGAGTGGGGTATAAAATTATTTCTAACACAGTGGAGCAAAAATCTAAAATGAAGGACTTAGGAGTGAAAATGTAAGAGGATCTCACTTTCTAGACTGACAGTTGTCACAATTTCCAGGCAAATGGTAGGATGGAAAGGAGATCCTTCCAAGACTATGATGGTTCTGTTCAAGACGCTTGTTTTCTTTAGGTTGGAATATTACTGTACACTAACAGCCCATTTAAATTTTAGTGAAACTGCGCGTATAAATTGAAACACCTAAATTACGTGGAAGGTTTCAAGTTCTTCGACCTGTACTCCACGGAATGAAGACGAGAAAGATGCATCATCGTAATGTAATGGAAAATCCTAGAGGGACTGGTCTTAGAGCTGCACATTAGAAATCTCTCCCTACAAATGCGAGAAGTTCTACAGACAGTTTAAAATAACCCTATTAAAAAGCAGGGATGATATGAGTACATTAAGGAATAAAGTGTAAGAGCCCAAGTTTTTAATATGTTCCATACGTACATAGCGCCTCTGCTGCTGCTGCTGCTGCTGCTGCTGCTGCTGCTGCTGCTGCTGCTGCTGCTGCTGCTGCCGCCGCTGCCGCTGCCGCTGCCGCCGCCGCCGCCGCCGCCCTCTGGTTGTGCTTAAGTGGGAACTTTGTAAGTTCCTCAAGTCACTTTCTGATCAACTGGGCTGTGGCTTAGTTGTTGGACTGCGTGCGGCCAGCAGTAACAACCAGGTTGATCAGACCTTGTTCCACCAGGAGGCCTGGTTTGGGGCTGGGCTGAGGGGGTAATGGACCCCCAAGACATCCTTCAGATAGTTTCCAGTTAAGGTGTTGTTAACACAATAAATACAACCCCATAGTCACCTGTCTCCTAAGCAACAGGCGGCGGTGGCGGCAGCGGTGGTAGCGGCGGCGGTGGTGGCGGCGGTGGTGGCGGCGGCGGCGTGGCAGCGGCGGCGGGTTGGTGGCGGCGGTGGTGGCGGCGGCGGCAGTGCGGCGGTGGTAGCGGCGGTGGTGGTAGCGGCGGTGGTGGTAGCGGCGGTGGCGGCGGCCCGGTGGCGGCGGCGGTGGCAGCGGCAATGGCAGCAGCGGTGGTAGCGGCGGTGGTAGTGGCAGCGGTGGTAGCGGCGGTGGCAGTGGCAGCAGCAATGGCAGCGGCAGCGGTAGTGGCACGGTGGTAGTGGCGGCGGCGGTGGTGGCAGCGGCGGTGGAGTGGCAGCGCGGTGGCAGCAGCAGCGGCGGCGGCGGCGGCGGCGGCGGCGGTGGTGGCGGCGGTGGTGGTGGTGGCGCGGCGGCGGTGGTAGTGGCAGTGGTAGCGGTGGCGGTGGTGGCGGCGGTGGTGGTGGCGGCGGTGGTGGTAGCGGCAGCGGCCGGTGGTGGCAGCCAGCGGTGGCAGCGGCGGTAGTGGTAGCGGAACAGCAGCGGTGGCAGCAGCGGTGGCGGCAGCGGTGGCGGCGGCGGCGCTTGGCGCCCGGATGGCAGCAAGCGGTGGTAGGTGGAGTGGTGGCCCGGCGGTGGTGGTAGGCGGCGGTGGTGGCAGCGGCGGTGGCGGTGGTGGCAGCGGTGGGGGCGGCGGCGGTGGCGGCGGCGGTGGTGGCGTAGCGGCGCGGTGAGTGGTAACAGCGGCGGCGGTGGCAGCGGCGGTGGCAGCGGCGGTGGTAGCGGCGGCGGTGGTGGCGGCAGCGGTAGTGGCGGCGGTTAGTAGCGGCGGCGGCAAGTGGCGGCGCGGCGGCGGCAGCGGTAGCGGCGGTGGCGGGGCGGCGGCGGTAGCGGCAGCGGCGGTGGCCCATGGCGGCGGTGGCGGCGGTGGTGGCGGCAGCGGTGGTGGCGGCGGCGGTGGTGGCGGCGGCGGCGGCTGGTGGCAAGGCGGCGGCAGGCGGCAGCGGTAGCGGCGCGGCGGCGGTGGCGCAGTGGTGGCGGCGGCGGGCGTGGTAGCAGCGGCGGTGGTGGCGGCAGCGGCGGTGGTGGTGGCAGCAACGGTGGCGGTAGCGGTAGTAGTGGCGGTGGTGGTGGCGGCGGCGGTGGTGGCAGCGGCGGTGGTGGCGGCGGTGGCGGCGGCGGTGGTGGTGGTGGAGCAGCGGTGGCGGCGGTGGCAGCGGCGGCGGTGGCGGCGGCGGTGGTGGCGGCGGCGGTGGTGGCGGCGGTAGTGGCGGCGGCGGTGGTGGCGGTGGTGGCCGGCGGCGGTGGTGGCGGCGGCGGCGGTGGTGGTAGCGGTGCGGTGGCGGTGGCGGTGGTGGTAGCGGCGGCGGTGGTGGCCGTGGCGGTGGCGGCGGTGGCAGCGGTGGTGGTAAGTGGCAGCAGCGGTGGCGGCGGCGGCGGGTTAGCGGCGGCGGTAGTAGCGGCAAGGCGGTGGTAGCGGCGGTGGTAGCGGCCGGCGGTAGTGGCAGCGGTGGTATTGGCGGCGGCGGTAGCGGCAGCGGCGGCGGTAGCAGCGGAGCGGCGGCGGTAGGCGGCGGTAGTAGCAGCGAAGTGGCAGCGGTGGCAGTGGCGGATGGTGGCGGCGGCGGCAGTGGTGGCAGCGGCAGCGGTGGTAGTAGCGGATGTGGTGGTGGCAGTGGTAGCAGCGGCGGCGGTGGCAGCGGCGGATGGTAGCGGCCCGGTGGTAGCGGCGGCGGCGGTAGGCGGCGGCGGTGGTGGCGGCAGCGGTGGGGCGGTAAGGCAGCGGCAGCGGTAGTGGCAGCGGCGGTGGTAGGTGGTGGCAGCGGCGTGGTAGTGCGGCGGCTGGCGGCGGCGGCGGCGGTGTGGCGGCGGTGGTGGCGGCGGTGGCAGCAGCGGCGGCGGCGGCGGCGGTGGTGGCAGCGGTGGTGGTGGCGGTGGTGGGGCGGTGGCGGCGGCGGTGGTGGCGGCGGTGGTGGCGGCGGCGGCGGTGGCGGCGGTGGTGCGGCAAGGCGGTGGCAGCGGTGGCAGCGGTGGCGGCGGTGGTGGCGGTGTGGTAGTGGCAAGCGGCGGTTGGTAGTGGCAGCGGCGGCGGCGGTGGTAGTGGCGGCGGTGGTGGTGGCGGCGGCGGACCGGCAAGGTAGTGGTGGCAGCAGCGGTGGTGGCGGCGGCGGTAGCGTGGCAGCGGTAGTGGCGCGGCGGTGGTGGCGGACCGGTGGCAGCGGCGGTGGCGGCGGCGGCGGTGGTGGCAAGGCGGCGGTGGTGGCGGCGGTGGTGGCGGCGGCGGTGGTGGCGGCGGCAGTGGCGGCGGTGGTGGCGGCGGCGGTGGTGGTAGCGGCGGCGGTGGTGGCGGCGGCGGTGGTGGCAGCGGCGGCGGTGGTGGCGGCGGTGGTGGCGGCGGCGGTAACGGTGTGGCGGCGGCGGTGGTGGCGGCGGCGGTGGTGGCGGCGGCGGTGGCGCGGCGGTGGCTGGCGGCGGTGGTAGCGGCGGTGGTGGCAGCAGCGGTGGTAGGCGGCGGCGGTGGTAGCGGCAGCGGTGGTAGCAGCGGCCGGTGGTAGCGCGGCAGGCGGTGGTAGCGGCGGTGGTAGCGGCGGCGGTGGTAGCGTGGCAGCGGTGGTGGCGCGGCGGTGGTGGCAGCGGTGGTGGCAGCGGCGGCCGGTGGCGGCGGTGGTGGCAGCGGCGGTGGCGGAGCGGTGGTGGTGGCAGCGGTGGTGAATGGCGGCGGCGGTGGTGGTGGCAGCGGCGGCGGTAGGTAGCGGCAGCGGTGGTGGCGGTGGTGGCAGCGGCGGCGGCTGGTGGTGGCAGCAGCGGCGGTGAGAAGCAGCGGTGGTAGCGGCGGCGGTGGTAGCAGCAGCGGCGGCGGTGGTGGCAGCGGCGGCGGCAGTATGGCAGCGGCGGTGGTAGCGGCGCCAGGTAGCGGCGGCAGTGGTGGCAGCGGTGGCGGTGGCGGCGGCGGTGGTGCAGGCAGCGGTGGTGGCGGTGGTGGCAGCAGCAGTAGCAGTAGCAGCAGCAGCAGTAGCAGCAGTAGCAGCAGCAGCAGTAGCAGCAGCAGCAGCAGCAGCAGTAGCAGCAGCAGCAGCAGCAGTAGCAGCAGTAGTGTAGCAGCAGCAGTAGCAGCAGTAGTGTAGCAGTAGCAGCAGTAGCAGCAGCAGTAGCAGCAGCAGTAGCAGCAGCAGTAGCAGCAGCAGCAGCAGCAGCAGTAGCAGCAGTAGCAGCAGCAGTAGCAGCAGCAGCAGGTCAATGTGTGCAACATTTAAACAACAGACCTCGACGTTGACCTTGCACCTTCGCTATGGACTTTTATTAATAATGGGACGATACCAAAAATTTTTGGCCGATACCGATACTTTCCTACATTTTTTATGTTTAAAATTATGATGACTATTGTCAGTATATAAGGGAATGGTTATTGCACAATGGGTATTAAATAACACAGGAAGCTTAAATATTAAATATCATAATTTTTCTGAGATGATTATGTTATTACTCATTACTTGGCCTTTTGTGTGAGTTATTGGTGGTCAAAGACGCTTGTCGATAGTGTGTATGTGCGCGCCCGTGTGTACTCACCTATTTGTGGTTACAGGGGTTGACTCACAGCTCCAGACTCGTACTCACCTATATGTGGTTGCAGAGGTCGAGTCATAGCTCCTGGCCCCGCCTTTTCACTGGTCGATACTAGATTACACTCTCCCCTCTCCTATAGCCTTATTATTCCTCTTCTTAAAGCTGTGTATGGAACTTGCCTCTACTACTTCACTCTCCAGATTATTACACTTCCTGACAACTCTAAGGCTAGAGAAATACTTCCTAACATCCCTATGGCTCATCTGGGCTTTCAGTTTCCAATTGTGGCCCCTTGTTCCTGTATCCCATCTCTGAAACATTGGAGCCCTGTCCACTCTGACAATGCCTCTCCGTACTTTATACGTCGTTATTATGTTCCCCCTATCTCTCATATCCTCTAGTGTCATCAGGTTGAGTTTCCTTAACCTCTCCTCGTAAGACATACCCCTCAGTTCCGGGACTAGTCTTGTTGTCAACTTTTGCACTTTCTCCAATTTCATGACGTGTTTGACTAGGTGTGGGCTACAGATTGGTGCAGCATACTTCAGTATGGACCTAACGTGCACCGAGCACAGTGTCGTGAATGACTGCATACTTAGATGTCAAAATGCTGTTATCGGGTTTGCCAAGCACCCATATACTGCAGCAGTTAATTGATGTGTACCTCAGGGGACATGCTCAGTATAATGCTTACCCCAAGATCCTTTTCTTTAAGTGAAGTTGCAGCCTTTGCTCCCTCAATCTGCATTCCATCTGCGGTCTTCTTTGGCCATCTCCAGTCTTGATGACTGCACTTGCTGGGGTTAAACTCCTGGAGTCATTTGTCGGACCAGACTTCTAGTCTGTCCAGATCCCCTTGTAATCTTTCCTTATCCTCGCCCGCTTGTATTCTCATCAGTTTCACATCAGCGAACAGCGATACTTCTGAATCTATTCCTACCATCATGTCATTCACCTATACAAGAAACAGCTCTGGATCTAGGACTAACCCTTATAGAACCCCACTCGATACATACGCACACTCTGACACTTCACGTACCAACACTCGTTGTTTCCTTCCTGTCAGGTATTCCCTGATCCATTGCAGTACTTTCCCTACTATTCCTGCCTGCTCCTCCAATTTTTGCACCAGTTTCTTGTGTGGTACTGTATCAAAAGCCTTCTTGCAGTCCAAAAAGATGCAGTCTACCCGTCCCTCTCTCTCCTGTCTTCTGTTACCTTATCGTTGAGCTCAAGTAGATTTGTGACACAGGATTTCCCATCTCTGAAGCCTTGCTGATTGTCATGTATGAGCCCAGTCCTTTCATTGTACTCCACCACTCTTCTCCTGATAATCTTTTTCATGACTTTACGTACTATACAAGTCAGTGACACTGGTCTGTCGTTTAAAGATGCCTGTCTGACTCCTTAAAAATTGGAACTACATTTGTCTTTGTTTTGATAGATTTATTGAAGATTGCTGCTAGTGGAACACAGGTTATCTGCTCCCTTCTTAGGACCCATGGAGATATGTTATCTGGGCCCACCGCCTTTGAGGTATCTGGTTATGTCTCTACTGTGAAAACTTCTCTAAATCTTGTGTTAAGTTCTTCACATACTTCCTGGTCACTCTTTGTCAGCTCCCCTCCTTCTCTCCTCAGCCTGATTACCTGTTCCTCGACTGTTGTTTTCTTCCTAATAAGACTGTATAATAACTTTGGTTCCGATTTGGCTTTTGATTATATGTCGTTCTTGTATTGCCTCTGGGCCTCTCTCCTTATCCCTGCATATTCCTTTCTGGTTCTTCTGCTCAACTCCTTGTTTTCTTGAGTCCTTTGCCTTCTATACTTTTTCCATGCTCTAGCACACCTGGTTTTGGCCTCTTTACACCTCGAGTTAAACCATGGGCTCACTCTGGTATTTCCATTTTTCTGTTACCCTTTGGTATGAACTCTGCTTCCCCACATTTAGTGGTCACTAGTTCCATCATTTCATTTACTGTCTTTCTCTCTAGTTCTCTTTCCCACTGTACTTCATGCAAGAATCTCCTTATGCCTATATAGTCCCTTTTTTTAATCTGATTTAAGCATCTCCTTTGTTTCCCTTATCTCTTGGACACACTGATGGCCTGATATTACTTCTGCAATGGACTTCTTAACTCCTTCCCCTCCTGTAATCCCCTCACTTTCTGCTGTTTCTATTTCTACCACATTGTGCCTTTCGGTCCTCAGCTTTATATCCTGCTTCAGCACTTATAGTTCTTCCTCCAGTCTCTGTATCTTTTCCTTAGCAGCTATAGCTTGGAACTCTCACTACTTGCTGTCTTCAGATATCTTCTCCACCATTGTATCGAAAAGCTCTTTTAGCCTTTTTTTCCCCATTCTTTCTGTCCATTCTTCTCAGACCAGGTATCCTTGCTTCCCTTGCCACTACGTCCTCGCTTTTGAAATACCGTTTTTTTTATTCTGTTAGGATGCTCTAGTTGCTGCAGTCTGTATACATTGTGGATAGGTGTGTGTTTGTGTGTACTCACCTAGTTGTGGTTACAGGGGTTGATTCACAGCTCCTGTGTGTGTGTGTGTGTGTGTGTGTGTGTGTGTGTGTGTGTTACTGCAAAGAGAACATTCGATGATCTTCATGGTCAAAGTCAGATTCATCCACCACCATTACATTCCTAGGTAACTGCAGCATGTTATTCTTTATTACACGATGTAAATATGATTACTCCATTTATGGCGTAATGACAATACAACACCATTAGTGTTGACGTGATGAGTACGGGACCACGCTCCATTAACTAAGTTAGCGTCGACGTGATGACAGTATAACCTTGGTTATTAACTAAGTTACAGGCGACGTATAGTGGCTACACCTCTTTTTTTAACACAGCTTTACCTGGAGGTTTTGAAGTAGATTAAAAAGTTTTATTTAATAAAATATGGATTAATGTAAATTCAAGGTATATAAATCGAGAGACCCGACTCGCTAGGTGTATATACCTTGTATAGACTCGTGCTGTTTAACAATCTGTATATAAACACCCCAGTAAATTAACTTCACCCATATGCTGCAGCAGTTAATTGATTGATGTGTGCCTCAGGGGACATGCTCGGTATAATGCTTACCCCAAGATCCTTTTCTTTAAGTGAAGTTGTGTGTGTTGTGCCGAATAGGTAAAACTTACGATTTTGGCTTAAATAGCAACGCTCTTCTTACCGAATAAAGCAAGCAAAAATTTTGATATTTCACTGTGTTTGTTTATTATTAAATTATTGTAAATTTAACTAAAATATTTTTAGTTGGATTAAGCCGAATTAAATTGCGCTTGTTATAATAAGCTTAGGTAAGTTTTCTAAGGTTATTGTGGTACAAAATTATTAATTTTTACATTAACATCAATGAAAAAAAATATATCTAAACGTATAAGAGAAAATTTTAGGAAAGATTAATTTTAAATGAGTTCTTGCTAATTGACCAGTTTTACCTATTCGGCACGACATATATACCAGCACTCTTAATAGACCTAACAGGCCCAACAACTGGAACCATCCCTAGTCATATATAACCAATCAGATTAAACGAGGTTTACAATATCCATAGAGACATTCATTTCGGTGATCTGATATTCAAATTAGCATGTTTTCTGAAAACTGCAATATTTGCACGCTTCTAAGTGTAACATCCATCGTGAATTTCAGTAATCATGAATTATAGGGAAGAATTTGGCAAAACCACATTCAATCACAAAGCACGATTGCAGGAATAGCCTTACAGAACAACAGATGTTGTAGTACCGACATGAGTCGCAGGGTAACACCACAGCTGGATGGCTGCTAGAAGGTGGTACCAAACTCTTCTGACAGAAAAGAGCCCAAAGTACATTAATTAAGCTGGAGATTAAGACATACGAGATACTCACAAAATTTATTCCTGTCCCAATTAATTTTCACACTGTATATTATGGCAGCCAGATGCCCCTGACCTCCGTCAGGGGATGACAGTGAACTATGAGCACTCAGACCTCTGTCATGAGGATGATAGTTAACTATAAGCACTGAGACCTCTGTTATGAGGATGATAGCTAACTATGAGCACTCAGACCTCTGTCATGAGGATGATAGTTAACTATGAGCACTCAGGCCTTTGGCGTCATATTCTAGATAGTAAATCTGGACTACTTTCACTACTACGGATAGTTTTGCGTTCAACACATTGGCCATTTCTTATCAATATAGTGACTCAGAGAAGGAAACACGTTCACTATCACTCATCCAGTAGCTGTCTTGGCAGAAGTGTGCAGATATCACTATTCAACTGGCGTTCTCATATATGATATAAACAATGAATTATGTAAATAAGAGTGAGCACTTTACTGAAGCTTTACTGACTGCAGTGTAGGCCAGATTAATTTAATAATTTATTCATGGAAAATATTTGGTCACCTCCCTAATCTTCAAACTAAAATAACTTATTAGAATAAGAGATACATGAGGAGGTGTTGGGAAAACTAGTTAGAAACAGTGAGGACAGGCACTCACAAGACTGTGTCAACACTCCAGTTATAAGTAGTGATGACAACCACTCACAAGACTGTGTCAACACTCCAGTTATAAGTAGTGATGACAACCACTCACAAGACTGTGTCAACACTCCAGTTATAAGTAGTGATGACAACCACTCACAAGACTGTGTCAACACTCCAGTTATAAGTAGTGATGACAACCACTCACAAGACTGTGTCAACACTCCAGTTATAAGTAGTGATGACAACCACTCACAAGACTGTCAACACTCCAGTTATAAGTAGTGATGACAACCACTCACAAGACTGTGTCAACATCCGTGGTTCACGACATTTCGATCTTCACATGTGTACCTGTACTAAGTAAATCTTCGTCTGCTCGTCCCAGACCAGGACTGGTTGATGGCCTGATTAATTTGGCTGTTGTTGCTAGTAGTACGTAGTCTATTGCAGTCAGTTTGTTTGATCAACTGACTTAGGGAGGTTATTATGATCTTGAAGATAACTTTTGGTGTAATGATGTCTTGGTTTACCATTACTGAATTATGAGTGTTCTCCTCGTGGCTTAAACTGATTTTTATGGCTTACTGTACTAGTTTATTGCACTAGTTCAAACTTAGTGTACTTGTCATGGCTTAGTGTACTAGTTACGGTTTAGTGTACTTGTTACCGTTTATTGCACTAGTTATGGCATAGCGTACTTCTCATGGCTTATTGTACTAGTTATCGTAGTGTACTTGTCATGGCTTAGTGTACTAGTTATGGCTTAGTTTACTAGTTATGGCTTATTGTACTTGTCATAGCTTAGTGTACTTGTCATGGCTTAGTGTACTAGTATGGCTTAGTGTACTTGTTACCGTTTATTGCACTAGTTATGGCATAGCGTACTTCTCATGGCTTATTGTACTAGTTATGGTAGTGTACTTGTCATGGCTTAGTGTACTTGTCATGGCTTAGTGTACTAGTATGGCTTAGTGTACTTGTCATGGTTTAGTGTACTTGTAATTCGTTTTTCGCTAGTAAGTTGGCAGGCCACATCACTTGAGCTCAGGACAGTGTGCCATATTGTGCCGGACGTTGAGGCGCTAGAGAGGCGAAACTTAAAACAGTGAGCTCATAAAGTGTCTATAGACGTCTCTGTAGAGACAGTGATTGCACTATGTAACCCATTGTTCCAGTCAATTTGTCTAAAGTTAAACTCTCCCATTAACACAACATTCTCATATCTAGATGCCTTATGAATTTTTCACGACCCTCGAGAAACTGTAACCAAACAGATTCTGTGTCTGATGTTTCTAATGTTATATCTTGTCTAACACAACAATTTAAATTATCTCTAACATACATCGCCACTCCACCACCCTTCCTGTTGACCGTGTCAGTGTGGAATAGTTTATAACCCTGTATGTTGCATTCAGAAGACATTTCTCTATCTTTCAAGTTGAACCAGGTCTCTGTTATACCAATAATATCTATATTACCTGCACTTGCAAGTAATCGTAGCTCATCTGATTTCTTAGACTCCTATTATTAGTAGAGTAAACCTTAAGGGAGCTAGTCACTCGCTGCCCTCTACTGTTAATCTTTATTGATCAGTTACTTTGCGTTTACTAGCAACTTTACTTCAAATATTGCCTTTTAAATATATCCCTGATATCCCTGGTAATATCTGCTGTGTTCAACCCTTGTACAGCAGCCTGATTGTTTCCTACAAACACCCATACCTGTATAATCTATCAGTTTAAAGTCCTAGACAAGTCAGCAATAACTCCCTCCAAGTTGGCTACTGCAACCACTCCTGCCCCGGAGAGATGCACCCCATCCCTTGCATACATATTACATGCGCCATAGAATTTGTCCCAGTTATCAATGAATGGGATTGCAAGTTCCTTGCACTGGTAGTGAGTTCATCTGTTAAAAATAGCTTGCCAACCAGAGAGAGAGAGAGAGAGAGAGAGAAACAGAGGGAGTAGAGGAGGGGGAAGAGAGAGAGGTGAACAAGAGTTTTAATTTTCCTCTCTTCACACAGTGCCCATCTTATGTCTGACAGCACAGATCCCACCAACCACCACTACCTGTACGACTGTTCTACCACCGCTACTTGTACGACTGTTCTACCATCACTACTTGTACGACTGTTGTACCACCACTACCTATACGACTGTTCTACCACCACTATGTATACGACTGTTCTACCACCACTACCTGTACGACTGTTCTACCACTACTACTCACAGGACACTGTATCATACCTGCAGGAAGTTAACAGAGAACAATCCCCCAAGATTTCGGTCCCAGATTTGGCCTAGTGGATCAGGCTATTACTGCTGGCTCAACGCAGTTCAACACACGAGCCACAGCTCGGCTGGTTAGAAATTGATTTGAGGAACCTGTGCAATTTCCTCTTGAAGACAACCAGTAGTTATGTTGTTACTCTCTCTTATGCACGAAGGGAGGATTGTTATAAACTTTGGTAATAGATACCGACAAATTAATTTAGGAAAAAGCGTAAGCAAACAATGTGACATATTTATTAGAAAACGTTTTGTCAAGGTCCCAGAACCGAAACGTTTTCTACTAAATATGTCCTAATGTTTGCTTACATGTTTTTTTCTAAAGCAAGGAAGGAAGAGCTGTGAGCAGTCGGGGACTTCTGACACTTAGTTCGTCATGCAGCTGCTTTTTATTGGAGGTACTCTGCACTGTCTGCCAAGTCTCTTGATTTCAGTGATGTGGTCTGAGACCAGCTCCTCCGAGATTTTCTGTGTAAATTATGCTGAACCTTGCTCGTCTAAGTTCAAAGGAATGTAGTTAAGGGGACTAACAGCGTTCCCAGTAGTTGAGATGTTTGAGTGCAGACGAGCAAAGAAGGTTCTCTAAGTATTCCAGCTCAGCAGTCTCACCTGCCTTGAAGGTGGACGCTAGTATACAACAGTATTCCATTCTGGAGAGAACAAGTGACTTACAGTATTATCATTAACTCAGTATCTCCTGTCTTGAAAGTTCTGATTATCCAGTCACTTTGACATTTTTGGGTCATCCTAGGTTCGCTACATATACGCTGCTGTGTATGATAATCCATGTAACTGTATTTGTATATACCTGAATAAACTTACTTACATTAACAATAGCAACATTATTGTCAGCCTTGAATGTGAGAACTGACATCATCACACCCAAGTCTCACTTATGGAATTTTCGCTCTACTGACTGATCTGAGTTTGTCCTGTACTCTCTTTCAGTCATAGCGGAGCAACTGAAACTTCTCCATCATTGGAAGACTTGATTTATACCCACTTGAAGATTTTCTGGGTCTTCGACGGACGCCACTCTCAGATTCTGCTGTTATCAGCAACAGATGTTTCAGTGCTATGATTTGTGTATTTGTCAGTGTCAAATATAAGAATGAGAAACAAAGTGGGAAAAGCACAGTGCCTTGAGAAACAGTTTTTCACTCTGGCATTGTTTATTAATTATTGAAGTTTGACACATTTTTTGGTGGAAGTATTTACAGGTGTGGGATGGACATATGACTTTATTTAAAAAAACTGCGGCAATGCTTTCGATGGTTGAATTGTCATCATTCATTTTTTGCGCCAGTGGCACCGTATGTGTGCCAACCCATCATCCATAGAGCCGGCACTCTTGCATGTTCTGTTGACTGAGGTCAGTGGCCTTTGCATTAGCGATTATTTCATTCTCAGTACAGTCATACCTCGTAAGTACCGCATTCGTTGCATTCGTTTTAGAGCGTTTCGCTAATATGGCGCATTTCAATTATATTAGTGCTTATTTTGGGTAGTGTTTGGGAGGTGAGGCGCACATCAGGTGGCCCGCACTCAGTCTCTTTACAGAATTTGTGCAGTGCGTGTCTCACTGTTGTATTCTGGCATTTTTCATACTTTTTACTTGTGTTATTATAGTAATTACTAATTACAGTGATGATGAAGAGTCACAAGCCTCTTTAAATCGAAAGCTAGAAATGATCAAGCTTATTGTAACAGTCATGTGGAACACCAAGACAGGTATGTAGACAAATGTTTCTGAGAACCGACACGTTGATAAATTACACATATGTGCAACACTTGGGTATCTTTATTGAGGAAACATTTCGGCACACAGTGGCTCCATCAGTCCTATACAAAGGAGAATGGTGAAGAACAATGATAGTTTGAGGTAATCCGGGCCTCTGCTTGGAGTCGATGTAATCGACTCCAAGCAGATTCTCAGTTAGTATTAGATTAGTTGATTCTCAGTATTAAAGAGAAGAGTAATGTTCGCCTTTACATAGTTTGCATGGCGTGCATCTTCCTGCTCTGTGAAAGAAATCTTTGGATTTCGTGGTTCTCGATTTCTGTGTCAGTTTAATCGTGGTCTAAATCACTGTGATTGTGGTTTTCAAACATGACTTTTAGCAGATCACGTCGACCATAAGAACATAATATAAAGAAGGGGCACTGCAGCAGACCTACTGGCTCAAGCCAGGTAGGTCCAAGTTACATCTAGTAATAATGTCGGTAGAATTACCGACAATATTCAAAGTAAAAGGACACAAGTGCAACTAATGTGACATTTTATTGTGGCAACGTTTCGCTCTCCAGGAGCTTTATCAAGCCGTAAGGTAACGGATTGACAAAGCTCCTGGAGAGCGAAACGTTGCCACAATAAAATATCACATTAGTTGCACTTGTGTCCTTCTACTTTACAAGTTACATCTACTTAAGAAGGAAGGAGCACTGCATCAGACCTACTAGCCCAAGCTAGTCAGTTCCAGCTCATGTATTTGTTAAACCCATTTTTAAAACAGCACTTTATGATGAAAGAGATTCGCCAGCATATCTAATATCGTCATGAAAACATCTGTCTTTCACGCATCCAGAAACCAGACTATTCTTCCCGTCTACATCATAGAAATCAAAACGCACTGAATGTGTTACAACTCTGCCAGACTAGCAGGTGATAAATTCTGGGCACAATACCAGGTAGACTCACCATGCACAAATAATGTCCACGGTTCTCTATTCTATTGGATAACTGTCTGGATGACGACTACTTGTTGACAGTTTAGAACAGTCGTACAGGTAGTGGTGGTTGAACAGTCGTACAGGTGGTGGTGGTGGTGGTAGAACAGTCGTACAGGTGGTGGCGGTAGAGCAGTCGTACAGGTAGTGGTGATGGTGGTAGAACAGTCGTACAGATAGTGGTGGTAGAACAGCCATACAGGTAGTCGTGGTGGTGGTGGTAGAATAGTCGTACAGGTGGTGGTGGCAGAACAGTCTTATATAGTGGTGATACAACAGTCGCACAGGTAGTAGTGGTAGAACAGTCGTACAGGTAATGGTGGTACAACAGTCGTACAGGTGGTGGTGATAGAACAGTCGTACATATGATGGTGGTAGAGCAGTCGTACAGGTAGTGGTGGTTAAACAGTCGTACAGGTAGTGATAGAACAGTCGAGGAATATCACAATAAAGGGTACATAGTTGGTTTTATTCTATCGATCATAGAGGCTGGAAAGATGCATCATAATTTATACCTGGAAAAGTCTGGAGACATTCGTCTCAAATTTACACACTCAAATCACTCCCTACGAGAACAAGAGGCTCTACAAATTGTGCAAAATACTCCAGTGAAAAGCAGGGGTGCAATGGCCACACTAAGATAACTCAATAAATGCAAAGGGACCAAGACTCTTCAGCACTCTCCCTTCATACATAAGGAGAATTACCAACAGACTCCCGGCGTCTTCAAGAGGGATCTTAAATTAGAAATAGTGGTTTGGGTTTTTGTGGGAAAGCAATGAAGTCTCAATGTAGTGATATTGTGAGTTTCAGGGAAATCTGTTACAAGCAGAATGAGGCAGAGTTATTGGTGGATATTGGAAAGCCAGTGACACTAGGTGACAAGGACAGTAACAGGGATAATGGAAAACAGAAATGAGCAGGAAGGGAAAAGAGAAAGGAGGGTCTCTAAATTTATATTATACAAATAGTCGTAGTTCCAGGAATAAGATGGACGAGTTGAGATTAGTTGCAAATAAGGGTAACATTGATGTATTTGCCATAACTGAGACTTGGTTTAATATGAAAAATCGGAACATGCCTGCTGAATGTCACATTCATGGTTTTAAATTGTTGCAAGTAGACAGAAGTATCGGAAAAGAGGGGTATGGTGGCACTGTATGTCCGGAATCACTTGAATTGCTGCATAAAAACGGGTATAAAGTCTGAAATAACACTGGGTAGAGTTTTCAGAAGGGCATGAAAAATTGATTTTGGGCGTGGTATACCGTCTCCCAAACTTGGATAGGGACCAAGGGAGACTACCTCGGGAATAAATTGTTAGAGCCACTAGGCACGATAACGTCGTAATTCTTGGGGATTTTAACTTTAGTCAGATTGATTGAAATTCCTTGACTGGGAATTTACATTCTAACAACTTCTTAGAGGTAGTTCAGGATTGTTTCTAAAGCAGTTTGCTACAGAACTTACAAAGGGAAATAAACCTGCTTGCCTTGGTTCTGAGAAACAAGGAAACTCTTGTTAAGAATTTAGAAATTACGAAGGAGCTTGGCGTATGATAGTAGGGAGAACTCAGTAACGGACCCAGATTTTCACTTAGCAGATTACAATGGGCTTAGGGATAACGAAGAGAGCAGTCAGTATGACCGCTTTCTAAACACTATACATGCTGCCCAAAGAACATTTATTCCGTATAAAAAAACAAAATCGAATAGAAATAACCTGAAATGGATAAATAATAGGCTCAAACGTCTTTTTGGGCAGAAGAGAGGAATTTATAGGCGCATCTAGAGGTGAGGGTCATCTTATGAAACAATATTAAGAGGCAGGTTCAAAAGGGGATAACAAAAGCTAAATGGGACTAAGGATTCGAAAACCAGCCCGACAGGTTTCCTCCAGGGTTATAGAAAAAAAGTTAGAGAATAAATAGGTCCCCTTAAAAATAACTCTGGGCATCTTACTGACAAAGAGAATGAAATGTTCTCTATTTTTAATAATTATTTTCTCTCGGTTTTCACATAGGAAGACACTAACAATATCCCAGTAATTAATAAACCGACTGAGACCAAATAAATCCCCGGGCCCTGATGAACTCTTGACGAGTGTTCTTAAGGAATGCAAAATGGAACTTTGTGAACCATTAACTAACATTTTAAATATATCTCTTCAAACAGGTGTAGTGTCTGATATGTGGAAGATGGCCAATGTAATTCCTATTATTAAAACAAGGGCCAAGTCGTTACCGTCAAATTACCGCCCAATAAGCCTGACCTCAATTGTAGGCAAATTGTTTGAGTCAGTTATAGCTGAGATTATAAGAAGCCATCTTGATAAGCATAATTTGATTAATGATACTCAGCATGGATTCACAAGAGGCCGTTCCTGTCTAACTAATTTACTAACTTTCTTCAGGAAAGCCTTTGAGGTTTTTGATAAAGAATTCGATATTGTTTATTTGGATTTCAGTAAAGCTTTTGATAGAGTACCTCACCAGAGACTGATAAAAAGTGGCAGCATGAGCTGCCACTTTTTTTTTATCAGTCACTGGTGCAGCATTGGGGGAAAAGTGCTGCCATGGATCGAGTCATGGCTCACCAACAGGAAACAAAGTTGGTGTAAAATCTGAGTGGAGATCTGAAACAAGTTGCGTTCCAAAGGCCCATTGTTGTTTATATATCAATGACCTTGACGAGGGAATTATTAGTGATATGAGCAAATTCGCTGATGACACGAAGATAGGATGATTCAGACGTAGATGTCACGGAACTTCAGGAGGATTTACACAAACTCAATTTGTAGTCAGAAAAGTGGCAGATGCAGTTCAGTGTAGATAAATGCAAAGTTCTAAAGCTCCGGATTGTCCATAACCCTAGCGCCTATTAACTGAATAATGTAGAAGTTAGCCATACAGACTGCGAAAAGGACTTGGGGGTTATGGTAAGCAGCAACCCAGACAGCAATGCCTAAGTTTCATGGTATAAACCTTGGTAATAAGTACCGACAAGATAGTACTAACCTTAGTAATGTATACCGACAACTTGGTTTAGAACAACACGTGACCAAACACTAGAACATATTTATTAGAAAACATTTCGGTCCTGGGACCTTGATCACTTTTAACATACAGAGGTTAGGTTAGGTAAGGTTCGTCAGGAAACAGGAACAAATGTTTCCTGACGCGGGTCTTAATGATGATCAGCCTTTGGAGCTTTTGGTCATCTGACCGAGGCCTTCCGCTGGCTTACCGGTCCACCCCTTTAAAAATTATGGTAATTTATAACCATTTTTGCTCTAACATAGAGGTTGAAAGACATTATATATAGGCGGAGAGTGAGGTGTGGGTGACGCATGGTGACCTGAAGAGTGAGGTGTGGGTGACGCATGGTGACCTGAAGAGTGAGGTGTGAGTGACGCATGGTGACCTGAAGAGTGAGGTGTGAGTGACGCTTGGTGACCTGAAGAGTGAGGTGTGAGTGACGCATGGTGACCTGAAGAATGCCATGTTGGGATGAGGACGGGTAGACGATGCCATGTGACTCCTGTGTTGCTGGGTAGGTGGTGCATTAGTATACATGATACTCAAGCAGGCAAAGCACCACCTACCCAGCAACACAGGAGTCACATGTCATCGTCTACCCGTCCTCATCCCAACATGGCATTCTTCAGGTCACCATGCGTCACTCACACCTCACTCTTCAGGTCACCATGCGTCACTCACACCTCACTCTTCAGGTCACCATGCGTCACTCACACCTCACTCTTCAGGTCACCATGCGTCACTCACACCTCACTCTTCAGGTCACCATGCGTCACTCACACCTCACTCTTCAGGTCACCATGCGTCACTCACACCTCACTCTCCTCCTATATATAATGTCTTTCAACCTCTGTATGTTAGAAATGAACATCAAAATGGTATACAATACCGACAGGTTGGTAGGTAAGACACATAGGCAACAGTTAGACAACTTTATTCCGAAACGTTTCGTCTACACAGTAGGCTACTGTGTAGGCGAAACGTTTCGGAATAAAGTTGTCTAACTGTTGCCTATGTGTCTTACCTACCAACATGTTAGAAATGATCAAGGTCCCAGGACCAAAACGTTTTCTAATATGTCCTAATGTTTGCTTAATGTTTTTCTAAACCAACTGCATTATTATAATCAAAGGGGAAGCGCTAAACCCGTAGGATTATACAGCGCCCGGGGGGGGGATGTGGAAGGCATTCAGGCTTAATTCGGGGAACTGGAGCACAGTTCCAATTCCCTAAATCAAGAGCCCCTCACCAACATCAAGGAACCTTCCATGAGGGGGGCAGCTTTATACATCATTAATAAGGCCTCACCTAGATTATGCAGCTCAGTTCTGGTCTCCATATTACAGAATGGATATAAATTCGATAGAAAACATTCAGCGAAGAATGATAAAATTAATACATAGCATTAGAAATCTTCCTTATGAAGAAAGATTGAAGTCCCTTAAATTACATTCACTTGTAAGACGAAGAATGAGGGGAGACATACCATACCACGGGTGGGGTTTGAACCCGCGGTCAGTCTCTCTCTCTGACCGCGGGTTCAAACCCCACCCGTGGTATGGTTTGTTTTCAATCTTGTCATTACGATTTCGTGAGTCAGGGGAGACATGACTGAAGTGTGTAAGTGGAAGATATGTATTAATAAAGGGGATATAAATAAAGTCTTGAGGATATCCCTCCAAGAAAAAACCCGTAATAAGGGATTCAAATTAGATAAGTTTAGATTTAGAAAGGATATAGGAAAGTATTGGTTTGGAAATAGGGTAGTTGATGAGTGGAACAGTCTACCTTGTAGGGTTATTGAAGCTAAAACCTTGGGTAGTTTAAAGTGGTGACCTGTACTTAACTCTGTGAAGAAGTGTCTTGTGTGCTCTCGTGGACTGAACCAAGATGCCCTCCATCGAGCAACTTTACCAGCAACTTAAGGAAGAACTGAGGGTAGCGAAGATGGAGATACGGCGATTGACTAAGGAAAACAAGAGGATTCGTAGTAGTCCTCCTGTTTCGAGTCCTCAGGTCAAGAAGGGATCGTGGTCAGTGGCTGGACAGCATGGGACGACGAAGTTGACGATCAAGAAGACGAATGGAAAGCCAGAAATGATGAAGAAGAAAGAGACTGCTGTGGAAACTCCTGTGGAAACCTCCAACGCATTCTCGGTGCTACCCGACGAATGTGAGTCGACTACAGGGATCGTCACGACGAACGACAACAAGGAAGGTAAGAATATTGTTGTTGTTGGGGATAGCCAGGTTAGATACATGGATAGGGCATTCTGCTTGAAGGACAGGAGTAAGAGACAGAGGGTTTGCTTTCCTGGGGCTGGGATGGAGGACATTGTTAGCCAGCTTGACATCATGAACGGTAATGGGATCAATCCTATTATTTGCCTCAGTGCTGGAGGCAATGATGTAGGCAAGCGTAGAAGTGAGGATTTAGTTAGAAAGTTCAGGAAAGCTATAGACATAATTAGGAAGAATGGGGGGCGCCCTGTTATATGTGGCATTTTGCCAAGAAGAGGTGTTGGTAATGAATGGTTGTCCAGAGCAATTGGTATTGTTGGCTGGATAAACACTGTAAGGATAATGCAGTACCATTCATTGACAACTGGGACAACTTCTATGGCCGAAATGACATGTATGCCAGGGATGGGGTTCACTTATCCAGGGCAGGTGTGATTCGCATGTTGATTCGCCGGTACTTCCGGCCCGGGTATTCTACAGATGGTGACCCGGCAGTGGCCCCCCGGGTGGGGGGTGACGATCATCTTCTTTCTTGGCCCTCCGGTTGGAGGGTGTCGTCGTCTTCTATCTTGCGCTGACTTCCCCGAAGAGAAGCGTAGTCGGGCAGGGGCAGCAGTTGCAGGGTCGATTGGAGCCACACCCCAGCTTTAGCGGACAGCAAAGTGCTGGGGAAACTTATCTTCATGGTGAATGGTCATGGATAGTCGTTTGGTCGTAGGTATACTTGACTGTTCCGTCCTGGAGGTGCTGATGTATTTCTGAAGACAGCATTCTGTTCTTATATTGCTTGGTTGTGTAGAAGTATACACCCTTCAGGTATCGGACTTGTTGTGGTGCAGCAGTGTCAGTGGCACCGTGAGGTGCATCCGCAGTTTCTTGTGTTTTTGCTTTCTTGGCTGGTGGCTGAACTGGTGAAGGCGAGATTTCCGACTGATTAGTTGCTCTAGCAGTGGATGCAAGCGGCAGTGGACTCTCATTGGTGGGGTTTGCCGACGTCTCAGTGGTCTCTGATTGGTCCATCTCTGTGTCTAGTGGAGGTTGTGACAGCGGTGGAGCAGCGGTGATGCTGGTAATATTTACAGTAGATTTTAGGATCTCAGTGGAAGGTGGTGATGCAGGGAATGTGAGGCCAGGCATATTATTTAGTTTGAAAAGTTCTTTGATGGTGGTGTTGAAGGAACCAGGCTCAGCTGAATTTTGTACATGAGCATACATAATGCAATAAAGAATCTTGGTGGAGTCGGCAGTAGGTGCTGGCAGGTAAGTGGTGGGAGCAGCTTGCGTGGCATGTAGTATCTTGGTAGTGTCTGCTTGAAGCTTGGCGATAGCAGAATATGTGGTTGCTTGTGGGTTGGGTTTCTTTTGTTGTTTCTTGAGTATGTCTCTTCTGGTAGGGCACCTGGCAGCAAGAGTATGGTGGTCATTCTTGCAGTTCAAGCATTTAGGTGGTGAAGCAGTAGTGCAATTCTTGAAGTCATGACCCTCACGGCCACAGGTGGAGCAGAACTTCTTGTCCTTGGTAGGACAATCATTTATGGTGTGTAAGTATGAGTAACAATTATAGCACTGAGATATGTTGGAATTTCTCTGCTTCGATGAAGGCTGGGTTGATGTGGAAGTAGTGAATAGCCAGGCCCTCAGCGAGAGCTCTGGCTGCCATGTTGACGTCACTGAAGGTGACCTTCAGCATGGATGAAGCATTGGGTATTTTAGTAATGAAGTCCACCTTGGCCCAAGGGTTCTTTGCTTCGATAGATTTCTTGATTTCTTCAGTGGCCTGTACAGTGATAAGGTTGTTGAGTCGCTTGAGGAACACAGTTCTCCTGGCCCTCAGTGCTGGGGAAGTCAAGACAAGAAATCCCTGGTCTCGTAGAGTGGTAGTAGCAGTAGTGGTAAGTAGTTTCTCAGCCTCTGTGTCGTCTGTACAGACGACAACAATGGCCTCCTTGAGCGATAAAATCGCATTACATTTGACTTGCAGCCTGCCACTAACGACAGCTGCAAGTGCTAGTTTGGACGACTCATTGGTTGCGCCACTCGCTGGTTTGATCTTTACTCTGTTAGAGTAATGCATCGTGAGTAAGCAGTGCTCTAGTGTGTCTCGAGTCTCCAAGGTTGAGGGACTGATTACCTCATCTTCTGTATATAGTCCTACTGTCTTCAAGCTATGTCCTAGAATTTGTATTAATAAAGCCACTGGATGGCGAAACGTCTACAATAAAGATACCCAGATGTTGCACATGTGTCTTAATTTCATCTTGTCGGTATTATATACCATTCTTGCACAACGATGCATATAGTATTAGAGTGGGGTGGTCACTGGATACGGGTGTTAATAATAAGAGAGACTGGTTTAAAGGACCACTTTACCTTCATGTTGAGATAGTCAGAGACTGGGTCACTAGGCAGTGACAAATGGTTTGAAAACCGACAGTTTGAATATTGAGACACTAATGCAACATATGGGAAACTTTATTAAGGAAACGTTTCGCCACACAGTGGCTTCATCAGTTCAGTGCAAAGCAGAGAGGGGTAAGGCGAGGAGTTTGAGGTAATCAGTCCCTCAGCCTGGAATCGATGTGTTCAGTCCATCACTGTTGTAGATCCCGCCGCCTCCTGCTTCGACTCACCTGACTACAGTATAAAATCCACTTCTCCGGCCATATACTGTACTTTCTACAAGAGTGATGGACTGAACACATGAATTCCAGGTTAAGGGACTAATTACCCCAAACTCCTCCTCTCCTTACCCCTCTCTGCTTTGTATTGGACTGAAGAAGCCACTGTGGGGCGAAACGTTTCCATAATAAAGATTCCCATATGTTACATAAATGTGTCAGTCTTCACTAGGTAGTGGTCACGTCTTCCTTCACCCGCCTCACTCCCCATACTTATAAAATATTAATTTCTCTTGCTCTGTGGTAATGATATATTTATACGTTACAAACGCGCGCACGTGCACGTATTTTTGGGTGTATAATATTTCATTCACATTTTATGTTGCTGGAAGCTCTCACACAAGAACATTCAAACATAAAGGTTGTGGATGTTGAGGCAGTTTTGGCGGAGATCTTTCATTGTTGTTCACACTTACTATTAATGGCCGGAGGACCGAGCCTTCACAACACCCACGGTATGACATTATCTGAAAGATTTTTCAGAAGCAAGACTGCTGATCATGTACGTAGAATTACAACAGTTGCACAGCCTATTGGCGTATGGGCTTAGAGCTGGTCGCTTTTGTCCCTCTCACTTGCTGCACCATTGTGACAAGATCTTTGACGCACTGGAAAAGAAAATGCAGATGAAGCTAGAGTTTGTATGAGAAGCCATTCTCGACATAACAGATCTCCAAGGTGATGTTGAACATTAAAATGGTATAAAATACCGACAGGTTGTTAGGTAAGACACATGTGCAACAGTTAGGTATCTTTATTACGAAACGTTTCGCCTACACAGTAGGCTTCTTCAGTCGAGTACAGAAAAGTTGATAGAAGCAGAAGAGACTTGAAGACGATGTAATCAGTCCATCACCCTTATTGTTTCAGACTTCGGAACAATGCTCTTCTCCAGACTGAGGGACTGACCACCTCAAAACTTTAAGGGTGATGGACTGATTACATCGTCTTCAAGTCTCTTCTGCTTCTATCAACTTTTCTGTACTCGACTGAAGAAGCCTACTATGTAGGCGAAACGTTTCGTAATAAAGATACCTAACTGTTGCATATGTGTCTTACCTAACAAGGTGATGTTGACAAAGTCTTCCAGTGGGACACAGTAAACAGTATGATGGTGAGTTTAGTTACTGTGTCATAGTACTTCTCTTACACCATGTTGGAAGTAACTCACATCCACAACAGATGGAGTTCACGCAAAAATGCAACAGTACGTTCATTGTGCAAAAAAAAAAAAAATGAACAATTCACAACGAGCTGTACTCCAGTGGATGACTTAGTTACTAGTAAATGTTGAACATCAGTACAATATTATTGAACATCAGTACAATATTATTGAACATCAGTACAATATTATTGAACATCAGTACAATATTATTGAACATCAGTACAATATTATTGAACATCAGTACAATATTATTGAACATCAGTACAATATTGAACATCAGTACAATATTATTGAACATCAGTACAATATTGAACATCAGTACAATATTATTGAACATCAGTACAATATTATTGAACATCAGTACAATATTATTGAACATCAGTACAATATTATTGAACATCAGTACAATATTGAACATCAGTACAATATTGAACATCAGTACAATATTGAACCTCAGTACAATATTGAGCCTCAGTACAATATTGAACCTCAGTACAATATTGAGCCTCAGTACAATATTGAGCCTCAGTACAATATTGAGCCTCAGTACAATATTGAACATCAGTACAATATTGAACATCAGTACAATATTGAGCCTCAGTACAATATTGAGCCTCAGTACAATATTGAGCCTCAGTACAATATTGAGCCTCAGTACAATATTGAGCCTCAGTACAATATTGAGCCTCAGTACAATATTGAGCCTCAGTACAATATTGAGCCTCAGTACAATATTGAGCCTCAGTACAATATTGAACATCAGTACAATATTGAACCTCAGTACAATATTGAACCTCAGTACAATATTGAGCCTCAGTACAATATTGAACATCAGTACAATATTGATCTGTACAATATTGAACCTCAGTACAATATTGTAATACATTTTTATTCCCCAGGTGAAGATAATTGAGGTTTTAAGCTTAAAACTTGAATGTTTAATTAACTATAATTAAGGTATAATTATTCGTTTAGCACATCTAGGTAATTATATATAATTAAATAATTTATTTCAGCACTAAAAACCATGATAAAGAAAATAGCATCGACCCTGTGATATTTAGCAGGTACTGTATTACCATTGTTAGTGGTTATTACCGTTAAGTTAGTTATTACCGTTAAGTTAGTGGTTATTACCGTTAAGTTAACGGTAATAACCACTAACTTAACGGTAATAACCACTAACCTAATGGTAATAACTAAATGGTAATAGCCACTAAACGGTAATAACCACTAAATGGTAATAACTAACTTATAGGTAATAACTACTAACTTAAGGGTAATAACTAAATGGTAATAACCACTAAGTTAGTAGTTATTGCCTATAAGTTAGTTATTACCATTTAGTGGTTATTACCGTTTAGTGGTTATTACCATTTAGTTATTACCATTAAGTTAGTGGTTATTGAATAATTAGTATGGTGATATATGGCATGTGTATGTATGATTCATACAACTAGCCTGTGCTACTGTAGTGGGACTACCTCGCTGGGTAGTGTAGACCGGGGCTCCTAGTTAGTCCTAGATAATAACCAGCACACAAGAGGAAGAGTGGTTTACAAGTAAACTCCTGTGTACATGCCTATGCTACATGATGTTTAGAGACATATCCACCCACTTACCCACGCCCAAACTACCACCCACCACTCATTCCACACCCACCCAACCCCTACCTATTTATGTCGTGGGGGTTCGTCAGGAGATATTGGAGTAAGAAATACACCCGTTGGATGTCTTGGATGTCTTGAGGAGTAGCCCAGGAGTCTGTCCGTCGAGTCTATGCGTAGTGACTGACAGGGTGAGGCCTCTGGCCTACTACTCACAGGCGAGGGGTCCCGTGACGTCACGGCTAGCAAGGAAACATATCTATAAAGTAGCTGGGAATTATCCAAGTACACCACACAAGAGCACAGTAACACTACTGACACCTTAGGTGTCAAACAACAGCTGGAAAAGACAAACAAACCGCTGATTGATATAGTGCAAAGACAGTCACAGACTACAATTAGGTGAGTGTACATACACACACACTCATTCTCTCTCTCTCTCTCTCTCTCTCTCTCTCTCTCTCTCTCTCTGATGGCAGACAAAGAACATGGAGAATTGTTACATCATTAAACATAATGTGTTGGTCAGTCAACAGGACCTGTCAACAGTGTGTATATACGAGCATACAAACACTGGATGTAGTTTATACTTGTCTTCAAACCCCAAATACATTACTTCCTCCCTGCCTAACATGAACACTGATGATATCATAGTAATTTATGTATATACAAGAAATAATATAAGATATCCCAAACACATAATAGGTGTTTGTTCATTTGTCTGAAATATCCTTTCTTCATGTATTCTGAGCAATGAGGAATAAATATTGTAACACACACACACACACACACACACACACACACACACACACACACACACACACACACACACACACACACACACACACACACACTATATATATAAGAACATAAGAGAGAAGAAACACTGCAGCAGGCCTACTGGCCCATGCTTAAGCCAATGCCCCAACTTAACCATACCACGGACCACGGGTAGGGATAGAACCCGCGATTAGAGTCTCCAAACTCCAGACCGTCGCGTTAGCCACTGGACCAGCTAGCCACAATAAGATTTGTCCAACTAGGTATATTTCTACACCATAGGAAGGTTAGCACAGGCACCACTGAGACCACAAATGCAAGTTCTTACAGGAGTGGTCATCCTCAACAGTACAGACTACGTTAGTAGGATGCAAGATTGATTGAACGACGCCAACACATACTTTTCCATCCCCGAACATGCATGGAAGAAAGAAACAGATTCCTTTCTCAGTAAGACCCGCAGCATACTCAGGAAATCAGAAGGCAAAAAGCTCTTGCGCCTCATCCCTACCAACCCCAAGTCAGCAAGGCTTTATGGTTTACCAAAGACCCACAAACCAAATGTGCCTATGAGACCCAGTACATCTGGAATCGGCAGCGCCCCACACAGCCTGGCAGGAGTTTTGGCGAAATATTTATCTAAGCTCCTGGGTACAATCAGTCAGGCTCACCTGAAGCATTTGGGTGACCTTCTTAACCGTATCAGGGATCTCGACATGAGTGATAAGAAGCTTGCAAATTTTTGACGTGACTGCCTTATTCACCAATGTCCCAGTTGATCAAGCCATTGATCAACTGGGTGATTAACGATGATACAGAGTTACCTGTACCCCGCCAAGATTTTGTGAGCCTTGTCGAACTTTGTGTTCGTTACAACTGTTTTAGGCTTGAGGACAAGAAGTACAAACAACTCGTCGGGCTAGCCATGGGATCCTCCCTTAGTGCAGTTCTTGGTAATTTATATATGGAGGACCTGGAATCCAGACGGATCCTCAGTAGTATCCCTGGTTCAGTTACATGGATGTGGTACGTTGATGATATTTTGGTCATTGTACCCAAAAATCTAGACGTACATGGCATCCTCAACACCATCAACACTCTGGAACCTACTATTAAATTTACACTAGAGGAGGAGAAGGACAACCAATTACCTTTTCTCGACGTTCTCCTACGCACTGGGGAAAACAGACTTTCTTTCAAAGTCTACCGGAAACCTACCTACAAGAACGATCTTCTACATTTCTTCTCTCACCATGACACCAGAACTAAAAGAGGGGTAATTATTGGCTTCTTTCTGAGAGCCTACAGAATTTCCAGTCCGCAGTTCCTCGAAGAAGAATGCACATACATCACCAACTCTTTTAGTTCACTACACTTTTCCCCTACACTTCATACGTGACTGCAGGAAACGTGCGACACGTATCCTCAGCGAGACCAACACCAATCAAGTTGAAGAAAAACCTCCAAGTTACATCCTTTTACCGGTCAGCAACGTTGCCACTAATGTTTCAAAAATGTTTGACAGAAAACTGGCTAAAATATCTTCCAGCTCTTCAACTACTATTAGGAACATGATACAAAAACCCAAGCATGATTCTCGAACAAGTGCAGGAATTTACACTATACCATGTGGGGGGTGTGACAAGGTATATGTAGGGGAAACAGCCAGATCTCTGGACATTAGGATCGCAGTACACAAAAATGCTTGTAGAAATGATGACCGCAAAAACGCATGTGTTCAACATAGGGACGATGTTGGACACCTCATGAAATTCAATGAAGCTAAACTAGTGATTAAAGAAGACGACTTAAGACGGAGAAAATGCATTGAAGCTGCACTAATCGCTGTCAGTAACACTATAAAGCAAAAATCTGGTAGTTACACTATCTCAAAACTGCTAATCAACAGGATATTACCAATTCTGGAAACTGCTGTTACATGATGTCAGCAGGTCCCCCTTTAGCCATCCGTCTCACCTCCTTAGGTGACTACTACTACTACTACTACTACTACTACTACCACCTCTACCCACACGTCACTTCACCTGACTCCTGCCACTATATATACTTGCTTTCTTAGTTTTCTCTGTATTAGGGCTGAAGAAGCCACTCGTGGCGAAACGTTTCCTTTAATAAATGTCCTGAACTTACCTCCATAGTGAGAAAATTTATGGAATCAATAATTGCTGAAGCAATTCGTAGCCATCTTGATAGGCACAGATTTATTAATGAATCTCAACACGGTTTTACAAAGGGGCGTTCCTGTCTTACGAATTTACTAACTTTTTTCACTAAGGTATTTGAGGAGGTAGATCATGGTAATGAATATGATGTTGTGTACATAAGAACATAAGAACGATGGAACACTGCAGAAGGCCTACTGGCTTGGTAATAGAGTTGTGGATGAGTGGAACAAACTCCCAAGTACCGTTATAGAGGCTAGAACGTTGTGTAGCTTTAAAAATAGGTTGGATAAATACATGAGTAGATGTAGGTGGGTGTGAGTTAGACCTGATAGCTTGTGCTACCAGGTCGGTTGCCGTGTTCCTCCCTTAAGTCAATGTGACCTGACCTGACTAGGTTGGGTGCATTGGCTCAAGCCGGTGGGAGACTTGGACCTGCCTCGCATGGGCCAGTAGGCCTTCTGCAGTGTTCCTTAGTTCTTATGTTCTTATGCGAGGCAGGTCCAAGTTTCCTACCGGCTTAAGCCAATGCACCCAACCTAGTCAGGTCAGGTCACATTGACTTAAGGGAGGAACACGGCAACCGACCTGGTAGCACAAGCTATCAGGTCTAACTCACACCCACCCACATCTACTCATGTATTTATCCAACCTATTTTTAAAGCTACACAACGTTCTGGCCTCTATAACGGTACTTGGGAGTTTGTTCCACTCATCCACAACTCTATTACCAAACCAGTACTTTCCTATATCCTTCCTGAATCTGAATTTTTCCAACTTAAAACCATTGCTGCGAGTCCTGTCTAGGCTAGATATTTTCAGCACACTATTTACATCCCCTTTATTTATTCCTGTCTTCCATTTATACACCTCAGTCATATCCCCCCTAATTCTACGTCTTTCTAGAGAGTGCAGTTTCAGGGCCCTTAGTCTATCCTCATAGGGAAGGTTTCTGATACATGGGATCAACTTTGTCATCCTCCTTTGTACATTTTCCAGAGAATTTATATCCATTCTGTAATACGGTGACCAAAACTGTGCAGCATAATCTAAATGAGGCCTAACCAAGGATGTATAGAGTTGAAGAACAACCTGAGGACTCCTATTATTTATGCTTCTTGATATGAAGCCAAGGATTCTATTAGCTTTATTGCGAACACTTATGCACTGTTGTCTTGGTTTCAGATTACTGCTAACCAGAACTCCTAAATCTTTTTCGCAATCCGTAATATTAAGATCTACATTATTTAGTTTATATGTGGCATGGTTATTGTCCTGTCCAACATTTAGAACTTTGCATTTGTCTATATTAAACTGCATCTGCCACTTCTCCGACCACTGCATCAGTCTATTCAAATCTTCCTGGAGTGCTCGAATGTCCTCGTCAGAATGAATTCGACGGCCTATTTTGGTGTCATCGGCAAACTTGCCGATGTCGCTCTTTATGCCCTCATCTATGTCGTTTATGTAGATTGTGAACAGCAGGGGGCCCAACATTGACCCTTGTGGAACACCGCTCGTGACGCTTCCCCACTCTGATTTCTCCCCATTTATGCAAACTCTCTGCTGCCTATTTGTCAACCATGCCTCTATCCAGGAAAAAATCTCTCCTCCTATTCCATGTGCTTTAATTTTCCTCAATAGTCTCTGATGTGGGACCCTGTCAAAAGCCTTACTGAAGTCCATATACACAATATCATATTCATTACCATGATCTACCTCCTCAAATACCTTAGTGAAAAAAGTTAATAAATTCGTAAGGCAGGAACGCCCCTTTGTAAAACCATGCTGAGATTCGTTGATTAATTTATGCTTTTCAAGGTGGCTACGAACTGCCTCGGCAATTATTGATTCCATAAATTTTCCCACTATGGAGGTTAGGCTTATTGGTCTATAGTTCGAAGCTAAGGACCTGTCACCTGCTTTGAAAATAGGTATCACATTTGCCATTTTCCACTTATCTGGCACCATGCCAGTTTGTAGTGATATGTTGAAAAGATTAGCCAAAGGTGTGCTAAGCTCCTCTTTACATTCCTTTAGAACCCTTGCATACAGTTCATCAGGGCCTGGGGATTTGTTAGGTTTTAATTTATCTATTTGCCTAAGGACCATGTCACTTGTGACCCTAATAGTGCACAGTTTATTATCGTCCTGTTCTACATAATTTATCATTACTGGAATATCGCTGGTATCCTCCTGTGTAAAAACTGAGAGGAAGTATGTGTTAAAAATTCTACACATTTCCTTATCACTGTCAGTGAGCTGACCCGAGGAACTTTTGAGTGGGCCTATCTTGTCCCTGATCTTACTTCTGTATACCTGAAAGAATCCTTTTGGGTTAGTCTTCGATTATCTTGCAACTTTAACCTCATAATCTCTTTTTGCTTTTCTAATTCCCTTTTTTATTTCTCTCTTTAACTGAATATATCGATTTCTCAATTGCCCCTCTCCTCTTTTGATTTGCCTATATATGCCTCTCTTTTGACCAATCAGATATTTTAATCTATTGTTCATCCATTTAGGATCATTTTTGTTTGATCTGATTTCCCTATTTGGAACATAATTTGACTGAGCAGCTAGAACTATGCCCTGGAAAGCATCATATCGGCAACCATCACCACCTACCTGACCCTTAGTCAGGTCATTCCAGTTCAGCCCACCTAAGTAATTTTTCAGTCCTATGAAATCAGCCAAGCGAAAGTCAGGGACGGAGACTTGATTGCCATTATTAGGGGAATTCCATGATATATTAAAACTGAGTGATTTGTGATCACTTTCCCCAAGCTCATCATTAACCTCAAGATTATTAATTAGTGTTTCCCTACTGGCAAGAACCAAGTCAAGGAGGTTATTTCCCCTAGTTGGCTCTGTCACAAACTGTTTTAAAAAACAATCCTGGATTGTATCAAGAAAGTCACCTGACTCTAAATTTCCTGTCAAATTGCTCCAGTCAATCTGTCTATAGTTGAAATCTCCCATTAGCACAACATTTTCGTATGTAGATGCCTTACGAATTTCGTCCCATAGAAGTTTACTGCACTCCCTATCAAGATTTGGGGCCCTGTAAATCACACCCAAAATTAGTTTTTCTCGGCCCTCGAGAAGCTGTAACCAAACAGATTCAGTGGCTGACGCTTCTAATTTAATATGTTGTCTAGCACAACAATTTAAATTGTCTCTGACATACATCGCTACTCCACCACCTTTCCTGTTGACCCTGTCAGTGTGGAATAATTTATAGCCTTGTATGTGACATTCAGAGGGCATCTCTCTATCTTTCAGATTGAGCCAGGTCTCTGTTATAGCAATAATATCTATGTTTCCTGCACTTGCAATTAATCTTAGCTCATCTATCTTATTTCTTACACTCCTGCTATTAGTAAAGTAAACCTTAAGGGAGCTAGTCCCTTGCTGCCCTCTGCTGTCCCCCTTTGTTTGCTGACCTGATCTATTGTCTTTATTGATAACTTCATGATGAATGCCTTTTATACATTTACTGTTTCCAACCCAAGTGTTGCAACCTGCTTGTTTCCCACACACACCCATACCTCTATCTTCCATCAGTTTAAAATCATAGGCATTTCACCAATGGCCTTCTCAATCGAGTCTGCAAGTGCTACCACCCCAGCCCCAGAGAGATGTACCCCATCCCTTGCATACATATCATGTTTGCCATAAAAGTTGTTCCAGTTGTCAATGAATGGGATTGCAAGTTCCTTGCAGTATCTGTCTAGCCAGCAATTTACACCAATTGCCCTAGACAACCATTCATTTCCTACTCCCCTTCTAGGCAAGATGCTACATATGATTGGGATCCCTCCCTTAGACTTAATGAAATCTATAGCTGACCTGTACCTATCTAGCAGCTCTTCTCTCCTACCCTTCCCAATATCATTTCCACCAGCACTGAGACAGATAATGGGCTTGTTCCCATTACCTGACATGATATTATCCAGCCTGTTGACAATGTCCCCAACACCAGCTCCAGGGAAGCACACTCTATCTCTCATCTTCTTATTCCTATTACAAAAAGCACGGTCAATATATCTTACCTGAGAGTCACCAACCACAAGAATGCGCTTACCTCCATTAGCAGGGGCAGTAGTACCCTTACCTTCACTGGCCACTGAAGTACATTCATCCTGAAGAACAGAGAAACGATTTCCTACCTTCAGATCTTCACTCTTAACTTTCCTTACTCTGATGCGCCTTCCATTACTGTGAACCACTCGCCACTTGTAGCAGGTGCTGGACTGCACCTCACTGCTGGTAGCCGTTGCTACCTCCCCAACTACAGCCTCCTCACAGCGAGAGACAGACTGCACCTCGCTGCTAGAAGCCTCATTCCCCACAACTCCAGCCACCTCACACTCTCTCCCAGACCCATTGAGGTGGACCTTCAGCCTCCTAATCTCCTCCTGGAGAAGCAAGACCTCCTCATTCAACTCTCCAACCTCAGTTTTTAAAACACTGCAGAAGCAAGCCATGCTTTGTAACCGTCCACACTAATCCCCAAAGCAGCTCAGGGTCTGTGACCTCACGTGACGACTGACCACTGAGTACTGCGACTGACCACTGAGTACTGCGACTGACCACTGAGTACAGTAAGGCTTTCGATAGAGTTCCACACCAGAGGCTATTGAGGAAACTTAAGGCACACGGAATTGGAGGAGAAATTTTTTCCTGGGTAGAGGCATGGCTGACAAATAGGCAGCAGAGAGTTTGCATAAATGGGGAGAAATCAGAATGGGGGCACGTCACAAGCGGTGTTCCTCAGGGGCCAGTGTTGGGCCCGTTGTTGTTCACAATTTACATAAACGACATAGATGAGGGAATAAATAGCGACATAAGCAAATTTGCTGATGACACCAAAATAGGCCGTCCAATTCATTCTAATGAGGACACTAGAGCACTCCAGGATGATTTGAATAGACTGATGCAATGGTCGGAGAAGTGGCAGATGCAGTTTAATATTGACAAATGCAAAGTTATAAATGTTGGACAGGAAAATAACCATGCCACATATAAACTAAATAATGTAGATCTTAATACTACTGATTGCGAAAATGATTTAGGAGTTCTGGTTAGCAGTAATCTAAAACCAAGACAACAGTGCATTAGTGTTCGCAATAAAACTAACAGAATTCTTGGCTTCATATCTAGAAGCATAAATAATGGAAGTCCTCAGGTTGTTCTTCAACTCTATACATCCTTGGTTAAGCCTCATTTAGACTATGTTGCTCAGTTCTGGTCACCGTATTACAGAATGGATATAAATGCTCTGGAAAACGTACAGAGGAGGATGACAAAGATGATTCCATGTATAAGAAATCTTCCCTATGAGGATAGACCGAGGGCCCTGAATCTGTCGGTATTTTATACCATTTTAATGTTCACTCTCTAGAAAGGCGTAGAATTAGGGGGGATATGATCGAGGTGTATAAATGGAAAACAGGAATAAATAAAGGGGATGTAAATAGCATGCTGAAGATTTCCAGTCAAGACAGGACTCGCAGCAATGGTTTCAAGTTGGAAAAATTCAGATTCAGGAAGGATATAGGAAAGTACTGGTTTGGTAATAAAGTTGTGGATGAGTGGAACAAACTCCCGAGTACAGTTATTGAGGCTAAAACGTTGTGTAGTTTTAAAAATAGGTTAGATAAATACATGAGTGGGTGTGGGTGGGTGTGAGTTGGACCTGACTAGCTTGTGTTGCTGGGTCTGGTGCCGTGCTCCTTCCTTGAGTGGAGGTGACCAGACTGGGTGGGTCATTGGGCTAATCCGGTGGGGAGGGACATGGACCTCCTCCGCATGGGTCAGTAGGCCTGTTGCAGTGTTCCTTCTTTCTTATGTTCTTAATTGACACCCACCCACACCCACTCTTGTATTTATCTAACTTATCTTTACAACTACACAACGTTTTAGCCTCTATGACGGTACTCGGGAGTTTGTTCCACTCATCCACAACTCTATTACCAAACCAGTGCTTTCCTATATCCTTCCTGAATCTGATTTTTTCCAACTTAAAACCATTGCTACGAGTCCTGTCTAGGCTAGATATTTTCAGCACGTTATTTACATCCCCTTTATGTATTCCTGTCTTCCATTTATACATTCATATATATATATATATATATATATATATATATATATATATATATATATATATATATATAATATATATATATATATATATATATATGTCGTGCCGAATAAGCAAAACTTGCGATCTTGGCTTAAATAGCAACGCTCATCTTGCCATATAGGACAAGCGAAAATTTGTGTATGCAATAATTTCGCCAAAATCATTCTGAACCTAACGAAAAAAATATATATCACTGTGTTTGTTTATTAAATTATTGTAAACAAATCTAAAATATATTTAGTTGGGTTAGGCTAAAATAAATTGTTCTTGTTATAATAAGATTCTTTTGGTGCAAAATTAAAAAATTTTTACATTAACATTAATGAAAAAAATATATCTTTAAACGTATAAGAGAAAATTTTAGAAAGGACTTAATTTTAAATGAGTTCTTGCTAATTGACCAGTTTTACATATTCGGCACATTATATATATATATATATTATTGTGCCGTTTAGGTAAAACTGGTCAATTACCAAGGACTCATTTAAAATTAAGTCCTTTCTCGAAAAATTTTCCTATACTTTTAAAAGATATTTTTTTTTCGTTTATGTTTATGTTATTGCGAAATTATTGCATACACAAATTTTCGCTTGCCTTATTTGGCAAGAAGAGTGTTGCTATTTAAGCCAAAGTCATAAGTTTTTCCTACTCGGCATGCCAATATATATATATATATATATATATATATATATATATATATATATATATATATATATATATAAGAACAATGCACTAGCCAAGTAGTCGAACCCGTGCTGTTTTGGCCCGCCTCATGGTGTTCCGTGGGTTCAATAATATAATATACTGCTTGTTGAGCTAGTACACAAACAGCGAGTAGAATGAAATCAGCTCAGAGGCGTCCACACCACCATATGTCTTTCGATGGTGGGTACAGCATCTAGCTTGGCTGGATGCACCATTGTTAAGGATTGTGTGGTCTAGTGGTCTAAAGCGTCATGCGTTTTCTCTCACCATGAGGCGGGCCAAAACAACATGGGTTCGACTCCTTGGCTAGTGCAGTGTTGTTATTGATCAATACCACTTGTTCCGTGGGTACAATGTATAGCTTAGACCTATGCGACACAATTTTCCTCAAAGATTTGTTAAGTTATACCATGAATTAAGGAAAGATCCTGGATTTCACCTTACGAAACAGACAAAGCAAATGTGATAGTAATTATGGACAAGGTAGATTATAGTGGAAAAATGAACATGTTATTAGAAGACGAGGGAACTTACGTGCCGCTTAATAATATATGTACATACTTGCTCAACTATGGAGAAGTTGAGGAAATAGACTGAACTGAGTTACTCAAGAGAACATAACACTAACACTAGTGATTTAGGAGTGATCTCAGATCTCACCTTCAAGGATGACAGTGTCACTATCACAACCACAAGGAAAATGAAAGGCTGGATAACCAGGTACTTTAAAATAAGAGATACTGTGATGTTCAGCTGGGCTTGTGAGGTCTCTAGGGAGACCTAATTATATGGTCACCTTGCCTTGGCTTAAGTATCAGCTCCTTTGTTCGTCACTGGCGTCAGATCTCGGCGTCAGGTCGTAACACGTGGTGCACACCTCATTGTGGAGGGTGCTTGGACCACCATATAAGCCCAAGGAAGAGCATGATCAGGAGACTTTGAGCGGAGCTGCTGCTGGGTGCATAGCTCAGGAGGAGCTGCTGCTGGGGTGCAGGGCTCGGGAGAAGGCTGCTGGTCTCTTGAAGAGACTGTTGGAGACATTGGGCAAAGTATTGGCTTGGAGCAGTACTCGTGCTGTGTAGGTCTTGGGACCTGTGGTGAACTGTCCTCTGAACTATATTGTAAGTTATGTTCATTTTGGTCAAGTTGATTGTATTCCCTGTCTCACTGCTTATACATACCACCCCATTTATCTAAACACAATAATGTACTCCTGTTCCCAAATATATTATTGTACAAAGACTTAATAATAAACTGTGTGAGTAGAATAGTAATATTCGCTGTCCCCGTTATTTACTCATTTCTTCATTTATTTTTATTTCAAGTAGTGCGAGGGTAAGAAGGTTGGTGGGTAATGAGAGGTGAAGGTGTAGTCACCAGTGTCCTCACATTACCTACCGACCTCCGCTAATCATCTCTCCTACCGACCTCCGCACTCGTCTCTCCTACCACCCTGCATATTCCCTCCGTTTACTCCCATATTCCCCGATTAATAATTACATTCCAATACCCCCCACATGGCATGGTGGCAGCATTACCCCCCCCCCTACATGACAATACCAAGGCCTTGATAAATGTAATCTTAATTTTTGAAGGGGTGGAGGGGTAAGCCAGTGGAAGGCCTCGATCATATGACCAAAAGCTCTAGATGCGGGTCATCATATGACTAAGACCTGCGTCAAGAAACACTTGTCCTGTTTCCTGACGAACAGGACATGTTCATCAGAACTAACCAAGTCAGTGATGGTTGTCTTCTAGTCACTTGTTCCCTCTAGGCTGCAACATTGCTGTACACTTACAGCCCATTTTAAAGCAGGTGAAATTGTAGATAAGGAAAATGTGCAGAGAACCTTCACTGCTCGTGTAAGTTCAGTTAATCATCTATATTATTGAGAATGTTTGATGCCCATGGATCTGTACTCCTTGGAACGTAGGAGAAAAAGTTACATCACAATTTCCAACTGGAAAATTTCCGAGGGACTGGTCCTAAATCTGCACATACAGATTACTCCTACGACAGTCAGAGGCTCGGCAGATGGTACAAAATATGACAGTGAATGTTGGTGTGTACAGTATGTACACTGGTGAGGGCTGGATGTGTGCTTGTACCTATATACAGGTGTGTGCATACGTACATACGTGTATGCATGAGTACTTTCACACCTTTGTTTACATGTCAGTCATACGTGTACGAGGGTACCCCATTCCCCCGACGATGGAATACCTTAACACGATAGTGGATACCTTAACACTAGGTAGCGATGTTTGGCTAGTTTGTACCTAGGGGTGGGGGGACTCCTCTCAGGGTGCTAGTCTTCCCTCAGGGTGCTCGTCTTCCCACAGGGTGCTTGCCTGGCTAAGAACCTATTATCTCTTTCAGCATAAATGGCGGAGATATTTTCCCTTTTATCAAAATTTATCGACATTGTTGACGCAACAAATTATGGATATGGAGTGTGGAATAGTGAAGAAAAAGTGGTTTCAGTTGTTTTACTTACTTTTCCATTATGATTTACGTAATACGAGAGAGAACTGTTGACAGCGGTAAGAAGTTAAACTGGTGACGGCAGTAACAGTTAATGTCGGGTGTGTAACACGCGACATTAACTGTTACTGTCGTCACACTGTAGCCATACACCGTTGCCACGTCTTTACTACGAAGGTCTTGATTGTTGGGAGATTTAGTTGTAGGATTTTGGTGAATTAATGCTTGTTCACAGGGGGCTAGAATACGTTCTCTTCTCCTCACTCAACCGGGTCAACCACAAAGTAACTTGAACGGTATTTAGCGGGATTCCTGACCGTCACATGTGGGCAGTTTTATTTGTGTTAGACGTAATAATATCTGAGGTTGGGAGGAAGCGCGTGGTTTGAGGCACGCAAGTTCCTCCGTCTTTTAATAACATGTTCATTTTTCCATTATAATCTACCTTGTCCATAATTACTATGGCATTTGCTTTGTCTGTTTCGTGAGGTGAAGTCCAGGATCTTTCCTTAATTCATGGTATAACTTAACAGATTTTTGAGGGAAAAAATTAACATGTTATTAGGAGACAGAGAAACTCACGCGCCCCTTAATGACCCTGGTAACGAGAGTTTTTTTCCTAGGGAAGCGGAGCCTGTAGCATGGTGACTCGTTAGTCACTCCCGAGTTGGCACAAGTAGCGGTGATAAACAATTCAACGTAGCTGACAGCTTTATGGGTTACTCTGTCTAATAAATGTCGGTCAGCGTGGCTAAACAAGTGCTTGGTCACCCTCTCTGTTCTGACAGCCAGACAGGCAGCTGTCAACTCGAGCAATTCTACACCCGTCTCCCACACCAACACGTACACACACGCGTGTACTGACCCCTGAGTCAGGGCCGGATTTAGGGGAGGGGCCCCGGGGTCCGGGCCCCCACCAAATGATGAAAAATATTATGACACATTATACTGAGAATTGAATAGATAGCAAAAAGAGAAAATGTATGCAAGAGTTTGAATTGTGGTGGGATTGTCATGTTGAGTCATCTGATTGCTGGTGTTACATCAGTGAACGCGCGCTGCATGACGCGAGGATGACTCTCAGCACATCATCATCCTGGGTGTGCATGGCTCTGCAGTATGAACGACTGCTTGATCGTGGTCAGAATGTGAACAACAGTGTGGTAGTGAGAACCGGCTACTAACGAGCATAAAGCAAGGGCGGCTTGTGAACCTGGCGGTCATGGGCATAGAATATGACATCCTGTGCTCGTTGGATTTTGGAGTCGTCAGAGACTTTTCCATCAGATAAGCACAGAATGTACCTTGCTTATAATATTTTATCTGATTGAAGACAACTCCACATTAGCCTGTAGATTACTTTTGAGTTACACTTGCAAATGAACTGAAAGGATGCTAAAATACACTATAAATCCATTTTATTTTTTCATTTCTTCATCTTAAGAGGATAGTACGTATATTGAGAGTGGTGAAAGTTTTCCAAGGAGAAACCTAAGTCTTCTAACCAATAGAGTTAGACCTTTTTAATGCTAGAGGCTCCACCAAATAGGGCCCTTGGCCCCCACCACCTAAATCCGGCACTGCCTTGAGTTCTTGACCCACTGTAGGTATTCACTACAAACTCTGGTTTAATTTCTGAGGCAGAGGCTCACCTATTTATACTTACCTATTTGTGGTTGCAGGAGTCGAGTTACAGCTCCTGGCCCTGCCTCTTACCTGGTTACTACTATGTTCACTCCCTGCTCTGTGTGTGCGTGTGCGCGCTCGCGTTTGTGTACAAGGTGGGCCAGGTTGGCCTTGTGTTTATGACCGTGCTTCCCAGAGGGCCTTACTGTCGTCCCTCGAAATCAAACGGCGGCCGTTTTGAATTACACAAAAGCTGGTTGGCGTCTGTTACCTAACTACAATTCTAACAGTTACTGGCGCCCCAAATGTAGAATATACTACTTTCACTGCACAAAGGCCTCTGTTGAGCACCTGTGTGTGTGATTAATGATTAATAACAAAGGACCAATTACCTCTGGAGGTAATGCTACTGCTAGTTACGGTTCTAGTTCTAGTTAACTTCTAGCTCCCTGTCGGTTCTGTACAACCACTTCCGGTTCCTAGGGACCACTTTTGTCAAGGATAGAGGTGTGCTATTGTGATTGGCGACCTGATTAACTAATATCCCAGTCGGATCATTAATTAAATCCTATCTAGGAACCTGCCGTTCCATACTTAGATAAGTTAGGATTTCCTCTATATAGACAAGGGCAGTTTTACCAGGTGATTGGTATCCTTAGTTCTTCCTGAAGCTTCAAAGTGTGCGACCTTCCATATTCAATTTGTTAGCATTACCGTAACTATATATGCTCATACTACTACTGATAATGATAACGTATCGGTCTGTGTGGATATGATAGGTCAGGTAGTGTGTCAGGAATCCCGCTAAATACCGGGTCTACCACAAAGTGACTTAGTCACTTTGTGGTAGACCCGGTTTAGTGAAGAAAAGAGAACGTATGTCTAGCCCCCATCCCCCATAATTATGAACGTGATTGAGGTAGCTGGCTGTAAGCTGCCTGCTTTCCGGCAAGTGTCGGCAATATGTAATTGTGTAGGCCTAGTTGAAATTATCGTACATCCTAAGCTTCTTAATTTATATTCTTAAGTCAGCTACAGCACTGTAAATATCTAAGTTACGTGCTAATTCACTACACCTTAACTTGAGTACATCTAGCTAGACGAACCATACCACGGGCGGGAATTGAACTCGTGACGAGTCGTAGAAGTCCAGGCCAGCGCGTAAGCCACTGGGCCAGCTGGCTATAGTCCCCGCCCTTGTTATGGTTGTTTGCAATCGTGTCATTACGATTTCGTGAGTCTTGCTACACGATATAATAATCACAGACCTAACACACAAGTTAGCTTCCTCTGCAGCCAGCAGCTTCATTATAGCGCACCAAAGTAAGTTTTCTCTTTGAGTTCTTTCAAAATCATCATCGGCTAATGAAAGACAATTACACTTCCATGTTGAGACAGCGTCAGCTAATGCATTCTTTTCATTAGGTAAATATTCGAAGGTAAGTGGATATTCCAGCACAACGAAAGAACATCTCACATATTTACCATCAGCTTGTTTATCCTTCAGTGCTGATATTTACAGCAGTTATCTCCTGTGTGATATTTCCCATGTGTTTGTGTTAGATTAGTCATGGGACAATTTAACAATACTGATAGGGGTGTAGTTTTGTTGTGATTTACTATGTTGGTAAAAGTTTAGCCAGAAGGTTTTCGTTGTTCCTTGGGAACATCAACTATCCATTTGTAACGATGGCAGAAGTCTCTCCATTCAGGGCTCTTGGGCTTCAATTTTCCTTTTGCAAGGGGGGGGGGAAGTTTTGGATTTACATGATCAAAACCTCATGGTTAAGCAGCATAATCGAGAATGGAATGAATACAGTTTCCTGCAATTTCTGGTGCTGAACGTCTCCAGTGGGACTCAATTGTGGCGTCTGTTTTTCCCTTGATAAAGAAATGGTCATAAGTCAATATGTATTGTGAAGCCTCGAGCAAGAGTGTTGTAGCGTGACAGAAGACTGAATCCCTGTACAGCTGCAGCTCCTTGCAAGAATATTACACAATATAACTATGACAGTAGTGACGAAAGCAACCAGTGTATAATCGATACATTTACTGATACAGTTAACAACAAACCACAAATGCAGAATCATTAATGGTTCAGGTAATGGCGTCGGACTATGAAGCATGGAATTAATAATGAAAAAAAGTATTTGTATGCATGTGCATAAAATTCTCAAGTAGGATTGATTATGAAGCCTGGTCACGGACCGGGCCGCGGGGGCGTTGACCCCTGAAACCCCCCCCCGCTAGGTATACCACAGTGATGACTGCAGCACTGCGTCCACATCTAATACAATAATAGCATTTGTTGAGTGCTGTACAAGGTAGGTCTTGCTTCCTACAACAACATGCACTAAGTGCTGTACAAGGTAGGTCTTGCTTCCTACAACATGCACTAAGTGCTGTACAAGGTAGGTCTTGCTTCCTACAACAACATGCAATAAGTGTTGTACAAGGTAGGTCTTGCTTCCTGTAGTGCTGTACAAGGTAGGTCTTGCTTCCTACAACAACATGCACTAAGTGCTGTACAAGGTAGGTCTTGCTTCCTACAACATGCACTAAGTGCTGTACAAGGTAGGTCTTGCTTCCTACAACATGCACTAAGTGCTGTACAAGGTAGGTCTTGCTTCCTACAACAACATGCAATAAGTGTTGTACAAGGTAGGTCTTGCTTCCTGTAGCAACATGCACTCCAACACGATTTCATGCGCTCGTATTGCACAAGCCGCTGTTGTTACTGCATAAATTGTGATCCATTCTGGAAAGAGGTTATTTCCTTCTTTCCTCAATCGTGAAGACAAGGGTTGGGTTCTTGACGTGTTGAGTTATGGGTAGACAACCATACACTTCCCTGTTATGCAGTGTTCACGTGCTTTTGCCAGATATTTTCGTCCTCATTTCATTTATTGATACTGCCTCTCCTCCATTAATTTGGGAAAATATTTGTAAAGCTTTGATGCTCCACTTGCTAAGTTTTAAGTTATTCGAATGATTGATTTATTAGATCAGCCATTGCCTCTTTAATATTTGTTGGGTACATTTTCCATACGTGTTTTACTTGCCTCTTCGGCTTCTCTTCAGAGCCAATGTGGTATCGTATCCAGTGAAGAATCACAAAGACGGATGGGGGGGAGGGGAAGAGATGCACTTGCTTAGGTCTGAGAGCGTATGCCATTTCTCTGATACTGATAACGGGATGATACTTTGTTTTTCCGATCCCATACGTTACCAAGATGTTGTCCCCTTCATTGGTCGAACTAAACTGGGAGAAGTGATGGACACAGGATACCACCCATAGCAATCAAATAACAGTCAGGAATCTGTTGGTAGGTGAACAGAGGCAGCAGGCACGAGGAACATGGCTATCGTCTCCACCCGTTCTAGGATTGAAACTGGATCCTTTGAGTCTGAGCTACGAGCCATGAGCTACCAGGCTAAACCTTTAGGAAATATTTAGAGAATTCTTTTATTTATTTTTTTTATTGTTGTTGGATATTTTAGCTTGGTGAGCTCGTACATTGTTTTGTTGACTTGTAAGAGTAATAAGGTGTGTGTGTGTTACGTGTACGTAACCTTTTATGAAAAAACTGACTTAATGGCTTGTTGCACCAACAACTGCACACATTTTGCAGCTTCCTTTTTCTGATGGCCCAAGCTGTTATGTTTATTGTACTGTTAATTTTCTGTAACAACAGTATTCCTAATTTACAATAGTTGTGAGAATAAATCCTCGTCTAGGTGGCGTCCCTTTGTGGCAGTGAAGATGTCAGCAGTGTACATACTTGCGTATCATGTATACTAGTGTACTACGTGTATACTAGTGTACATGTATACTGGTGTACCACATGTATGCTAGTATACTAGTGTACTACCGCATGTATACTAGTGTACCTACTGTGGTAACTGTTAAACTGGTGACGGTCAGGATATTTCAAACACTGTGAGACGGGTAGGGCTGCCAACTTAGCGTTTTTCGCGCTAGATTTAGGGCGTTTCGAGTTTTTCTACCTCGAGGGTTTTCTACACTTTTTTTTTAGCGTTTGTTTTTTAGTTGATCTAGCGCGAGAACTAGTCCGGTTTTTGCTATCTAATTTTTCTTAGACACCTAGCCAACTACATATGTAATAAACACAAACCTAAAAAAGTAAGGAAAAAATAAAAACTAATAATAAAAATGAGTCTCACCAGGCACCTTTCCGAAGTTCTGGTTAAACAGGTCCAGATCATGTTCAGTCGTGACTCAACCTGACGTGAGTGATAGTTTCCTGGACTGTGATCCTATGACTGACAGACTGTGTCAAACATCCATCATATCAGTTCGGCTTTTTTTTGAGACGCTGGCTTGTGTTATCTGTTATCCTTACTTGTTGCTTTGAGTCAACTATTCATTGTGGGCAAGAAATATACTCAGCATTTCAGAGTCCAGTGACTCCAGATACCAAAAATGGTTAAAGAAATTAGAGGACGATGACAGAATATTTTTTGTAAGTACTGCAAATGTTCAGTTGCAGCTAAATTGAGTGACATGGAAAAAAAAACAAAAATACTGCCAAGCACAAGAAAACTGAACTATTCAGTACACGAAGACAAAAAATAATTGAATCTGAAACACTAAGCGACCGCTTAAGTGAAATAAGAAAAGAACATTTTGCTGATATTTCTGGGTATAAGAACTTTAAGCCAGAAAGTAGTGCAGTTTAACATGTACTTGTACCATATATTAGTGCTGACTTGAAAGCTGATGTGGAAAATACTGTATATATTCCGAAAATACAGTGTATTTTGCATGTAAATTAGTAAAATACATTGTAGTTAATAAAAATTAATTTGTAAATAACAAAAGAACCAGCGACAGTGTCAGCGTCGTGATGAATGGTTTGAAAAACCGATAAGTTGAAGATTGAGACACTTATGCAGCATATGGGAATCTTTATTCAGGAAACGTTTCGCCACACTGTCAGACACAGCAGCATCATGGGATCTTGTTACAAAGAATTCTTCAACACTTGTTCAACCTTCGGACGAAGACCTACTTCGACTAGTGGATGGTACCACTATGACCCCGCCTCCGCCTGCTTCACCTCACTACAGTATATAAGCCACGTCTACGGCCCTATGCTGTACATTCTACAAGATTGATGGACTGAACACATCGACTCCAGGTTGAGGGACTGATTACCTCATACTCCTCCTCTCCTTACGCCTTCCTCTTTGTATTGGACTGATGAAGCCACTGTGTGGCGAAACGTTTCCTGAATAAAGATTCCCATATGCTGCATAAGTGTCTCAATCTTCAATCAGTGTCAGCGTCGCTTGGGGGGAGACGCCATGTTTTGAATGGTGCTAGAAGGAACGCTAGTGAATGGAAAGAATTTTCGTCGCTCTGGAGGTTAAAATGTGGTTGAAACTTCTCAAATAGGAACAGAAATTGTTGGAGTTACAGTCCTGCAGAGTGTGAAAAACTAACGACTGGACAGGACTCCGAAATTAGATGGAAAAAGGGATAAGAATTACACCATACCCCAGATAAGTAATGTCTTTATATGTTGAAATTTCTAGCCAGTAATTTCTTCATATTTTAGGCAGGGGGTTGTGAATGACACACCAAGTAATCTCCAGACAAGTGAGTGTTATTAATATAAATTCTCCTGATATATAGATGTGTATATGTATTCATTAACTCATTTTAGCATACAGTCCATATAATTTATATTAATAGTTTTACCAGAACTACTGGGGATATTTATTTCATTGAAATTAATATAGGTCCAGAGTGACTTGTGGGATTGTATGAGGGTAGTAGTTGAAAGGGAGACATTCTCTGGTGACCTTGGTGCCTCAAAATATTCTACATGCCTCAGAGTTGTAACAATTGGTAAGAAATAATTATCTTTGTTACTTTTATTAAATTACTGGTATGTATCTAATGAGGTTCATCCAGGTAATTTTAATTTTCCACAGCTGATGTTGGAAATAATAAATTCAGCTTATTAATAGATAAAAGTTAGCGCTTCATTTTTTATTATAATAAATGAAAGTGGTGATATTTCTGTAACTAAACTATCAGGTATAGCAATTAGGTATTATTCTGAGAAAAAGAAACTGTGGTTACTTATTTACTCCAGGTTGAACTGTGTGGCTGTAATGTTGATGCGAGGCTCTCAAGGAATCCTTTAAAGTTAATGGACTTGTGTTACAAAATCTTATTGTTCTAGGCAATGATGATGCTTCTGTTATGACCGGTATCAATAATGGAGTGTGTGCAAAATTAAAATCTGAAGTTGAGTATCAAGAGTTTGAGAGCTGTTTTGACTGTTAAATACGGACTGGGAAGGTATGGTAAATGCTGCCGTGATTACAAACTACCAAATGAACTTATGGGAGAAATAGGCTCTATGTATACATGCCAACCTCCTCCTCAACAAGAAAAAGCTACACACGATGGTTGATTTAGTAAATTGCCTGTATACTGGTAAGTGAGAACAATGCAAACTGTTATTTTTGCAAAAAATATTAGCGTATTTTCAGCCCCAAATCAAGGAAATTAGAGCACTTTTAGCGCAATTCAGCTACTAAACTAGCGTTGTGTGAAAATTTCATTTGGCAACCCTGGAGACTGGTTCTAGTAGCGCCACTCAGTCCTGGCTCAGGAAGGAGTCGGACGCGTGAGCCAGGTTGATAATTTATCTCCAGTAAACCGTTGCTACAGTACAGAATGGACGGAGATATTCCACACTATATCACTCATACAAAACCCTACGGCAACGAGGCTCTAAATTCGAGGAGTTGGGATCTTTCCTACACATCCTTGGATTGACTCTAAACACCCCCAGCCTCCCTCTTATTTAACCTCATTAGTGGGGATGTTTCCCCTTTCGTGAAATCTCCCAGAGAAACAGAAATCACACCGTTGTCAGCGCTGAAATGGTCGCGTCACTCAACTTGATAGAAACTGGATCATCTCAAGGCATGTCGCTCATCTTGGGAGGTGCCTTGATGCCGGCGAGGGGCTCTTGATCCAAGAAAGTGGTCTATTTGGTAGATAGAACCTGGTTGCCTCCCATTCCACAATGCGCTGTGTGACTCCTGCAGGTTTCGTGCTTCCACCGTTTATAATAAAATTCTAAAGAATGGCCGTCAGGTGAACCTCGGGTGTAACACCAGGTGGCCGTCTGGCAAAGCCTCTGCGGATCCATGAATGGTGACAAAGTATAGGACTCTTAGTATTGTTTCTGATTCACCTCACCACCATTATTAACCGAATTGTGGTTGCAGTTAGTGTTCTTGTCTCGATAGGCAGTTTATTAAGATGTTTGCACAGTTAATACTTTTGTTTCAACAGGCAGTTTATTAAGATGGTTGCACAGTTAGTGCTCTTGTCTCAACAGGCAGTTCATTAAGATGGTTGAGCAGTTAGTGCTCTTATCTCAACAAGCAGTTTAGCAAGGCCTGCGCAGTCAAGTGTGGAAGTGGAATCCTGGTGTTATCTACCAGGTATCATAAGCTGTGGTTTTCAGGGAACAAGCATTGCCAGTGGTAGTAAAGGTAATCGTGGTTCAAGGTAAGTAACTTGGCTTCATTCTCGGAGCTACTTCCACATTTTTAACCTCGGATAAATAATACATTGGCTTCTCCAGGATCCCACTTGACTTGTGACACCCTTCACCGACCACTACCTGCATTCACTGCCTGCTACCACTACCTGCATTCTACCCTCCCCCCCATCCCTTTTCCCACTAGTGCCTCGGACGACTCAGGTTACCTTGTCCATGGACGTTGCGTCTCCCAAGATGCAATGATGACTCTCCGATAATTATTCGTGCGTCAAAGGACAGATAGACTCGAAGACATATTCCAAAAGTCCTCGACATATAGCTAATATATTTTCTTGGTAATATTCTAAGAAACACCAGGAAACTTCTTCCCCTACAGGAAGTATCTAGAAACAACTGGACCAAATTCTTTAACCTCCAGCCTTCATTGTTAATATGATGATCTACTTTTCTACCTCAGAGATCATCATATTAACAATGAATTCATGGCCTCTGTCGGCCAAAACTTTCCCTTCCATGCCCAGGAATTGAGATGTGTATTGTTATATTCATATTCATATAGTTTATTTGGACGTGATACATAGTTTTACAAGGAATTATAGAAGTTGGGTGTACATGCCAAAAGCATGTACACCCAAGAGCATTATGGGCAGGCTTAAAATTAACTTAAAATTAACTAAGCAATGATGGGTTCAGTGATAAAAATTATCGTAAACAGTTTACAATATGAAGTACAATTGAGTATTTGAAACAAAGAAATTTGAACATTTCGATTTTGAAGCATTATAGTTGTACAATGTACAACAAGATTATCAATTTACTGTATGTTGTCTTGAAGTTTTAAAATTTAAGTAATTGGGAGATTTATTGGTAATGTTAAATATTGAGTGTTTATTATTTAGTCCTGGGCGAGTAAGTGGTTTTTTAGAAGAGTCTTTATTAAATTGATTTTCAGGCCTGGTTACTTCAGTATGTTCTGGTAATGAATTCCAGATTTTGGGGCCCTTTATGTGCATAGAGTTTTTACACATTGTGATATGGACACGAGGTATATCAAAAAGAGGTCTGTGTCTTGTGTTATGGTCGTGTGCCCTGTTAAGGTTGTTGAGGAGAAGTTTGAGTGGAGGGTTTATGTTTGCGTGTATTGTTCTATGTATGTAGTAGGTACATGAATAAGTGTGGATGTTCTTTATGGTGAGCAAATTTAGACTTTTGAATAGAGGTGGAGTATGCTGTCGCGAGTGGGAATTTATCATTCTGATTGCAGCCTTTTGCTGGGTTATTAGAGGCCTTAGGTGATTTGATGTTTGATCACCATGCACAAATTCCGTATGTGAGATAAGGGTAGATGAGTGAATGATACAGTGCAAGGAGAGCTGATTGTGGAACATAGTACCGTATCTTTGATAGTATGCCTACTATCTTAGAGATTTTCTTGGAAATTTGTTGTATATGTGTCGAATTTGAGGCTACTGTCTACGTGGATTCCTAGGAATTTTCCCTCTGTAAGTCTTGTGATGGGTGATCCATTTAGTGTTATGTTAAGTGGAACATTTGCAGCTCTACTTCCAAACTGAATGAAATAGGTTTTGTCGTTATTTAAGGTAAGTTTATTAGTCATCATCCAGGTAGATATTTTCTGCAATTCAGCATTGACAGTGTTGGCGAGTAAGATTGGGTTTGGGTGGGAGAAGACGTATGTAGTGTCATCTGCAAATAATATGGGTTTGAGTAGCTGTGATGCATTCGGTAGGTCATTGATGTAGATGAGAAAGAGGAGTGGTCCAAGGACGCTTCCCTGTGGGACTCCTACTGTGATTGGTTGTGTGGAAGAGTTTGCACCATTTGCGTACACGTATTGGCTTCTGTTACTAAGGTATGGCTTTAGGTCGTTGAGGGAGTGGCCTCTTATACCATAGTGTGTTAATTTAGTATTCTGCAATTCGTGGTCGACTGTATCAAAAGTTTTACGTAAGTCAATGAAAATTCCCAGTGGGACTTCTTTCGTCCCGAGAGCGGTATATATTAGTTCTAGCATGTGTATAATAGTATCATTTGTGCTTTTATTATTCCTGAATCCAAATTAACAGGGGTTTAGTATGTTGTTTGAGATGAGGTGGGAATAGATCCGTCTATGAATTATTTTTTCAAAGATTTTAGAGAGTAGTGGTAAGTTAGAAATTGGTCTATAGTTATTCAAGTCGCCTTGATCACCTCCTTTGTGGATCGGGGTAGCCCTCGCTATTTTGAGAATTGCTGGGAAGGTGGAGGATTCAATGGATTTGTTAGTGTTGCAGTAATTGGTGACAATACTTGTGAAGTTTTTTTGTACATAAAAGTTGGCACGTTGTTTATGTCTCCTGCCTTGTTTTTAAGGGTGTTGATGAGCGAAACCTCTGTTGGGTTGGTTGGAGCTAGGAATAGTATATGTGGGTAGGTGCCTGTGAGGTAGTCTGATGGACGACGGTGTTCGAGCTTGGGATTTTTGCTTGCTAGATTCTTTCCCATGGTGGAGAAGAAAACATTGAGTCCGTTTGCTGTTTCAATTGGTGGGAGTAGGGGTTCGTCTGATTTTGTTAATTTGATTGTTTTGTTTTTGGATATCCTTTTAGTTCCTAGAATTTAAGATAGGGTTTTCCAGATCTTTTTTATATCACCTTTGATGTTTTGTAATCTGTTTTCATAATACAATTTTTTTGACCTTATCAGGCTGGTAAGGGCTGACAAGTAACGTTGAGACTGGTCTCTAGTTATTTGACCTATTCTGTACTGTTTTTCATATTGGTGCTTTGTGTTAATGGATTTGAGGATGGTGGGTGTTAGCCAGGGACTGTTTAGTCTCTTTGCTGTGAGCTGTTTAGTTTTTTTAGGGCAGTGCTTGTTTTAGAGGTAGTGGGTTCTTTTTATAAAATTATTAATACATTCATTAGTGTCTATGTTTCAGGCTTATTATGCCAGTTGACGTTATTCATAGCTACTATAAAGTTATTTACACCTGTTTTGTTATGCAGTCTGAAGGTAACTTTATTAGTGTCTTGGGGCAGTTTACATAGGTTGGTTATGAGAAAGGTAGGGTAGTGGTCTGTGGTGTTGTCTGTGATTATGCCTGATTTTAAAGGGGATATGGTGTTAATCCAGATGTGGTCCAGTAAAGAGATACTATTCTGGGAGATTCTTGTAGGTTTTGGTATTGTTGGTAGTAACAAGCAGTTGCTCATGTCGTTTGTGAATTCAGTTACTTGTGGGTCCTGGTCATGTAGTAGATTTATGTTGAAATCTCCTGTTAGTAGTAGGTGGTCCTTGTTCATATGTGCATCAGATATCGGATTCCCTAATTTTTCACTAAAGTGGTAAATGACTGTGGTACTCTGTAGATGTGTATGACTGTGAGCAGTTTTTTGCAGGTCTTTTGATTTCAGTTTAGATGCTCATCCCTTGTGCAAGAACTATTGATACATTCAAGTTGATTTGAGTAGTATATAGCTGTTCCACCCTCTTGCTGGTCTGTCCTACAGTTGTGTATGGCTGTGTATCTGTAAATAACGCAAAGGCCATCAACCTTTCAAATATTCACACCCCCAGCAACGTCCTTCTGACAATACAGACACATTACTCAGCTCAAGGAGTTGCACTGTCCTCATTCAATACACTATAATAAAAGAAATTACACACTGCAGGCTGGGTATTCAAAAGCAGTTCGCACAGCAACACCTCCCTATCACCACAGTTGAAACTCATGTCCGTTCTGCCCACAGACGGAGACGATATCCAAGAAATATAGCTAAACTGACTTGCAGTTGCCACAATGATGACACTACTGTTGCTGTGCCACTGGGCAAAATATTGCCGATGGGAGATGGAGTGCTGGTCAGAGGATGGATTATGACCTGCAGAGAAGCTTGTCATAATCCATCCTCTGACCAGCCTCCTACTTGCCCTAGCTGTGGCGAAGCACACCTTGCGTGTTCGTATCAGAAAGCGTAATACACAGTTTAAGGGAGAAGAGAATCTGTCATACAATATAGTAGTAAGTCAGCCCGTCTCCAAGGGCAGATATCATGGACCCTACCTCAGAGCTGCCTCCCGCACCCTCTACGCCTCTTACAGTCCTCTTAATAGTCACCCCTTTATTATGTCCTCACCTCTTAATATCCCTCTTCTGCCACCTTCAGTCCCTCTCAGCCTACACAGTCTTTTTCAGTCCCTCGCAGCCTACACAATCTTCGCCAGCAATTCGTTCAACACTTCCACCACAATATAAGATTAAAAAACCAGAAGTCTTCAAAACTCCTTATCAACCTGTTGTTCCTTCACGTTTCCCTTTTACACATGACTCACGAAATCGTAATAACACGATTGCAAACAAACCAGGGTACGGGTGGGGTTAGAACCCATGGCGAGTGAGTCTTAAAACTCCAGGCCATGGTTAAAACCCCACCCGTTCCATAGTTTAAATGCATGAATGTACCGACAATTCATTACCTTAACATTCTCATCCTACACCTATAAATCCCTCGCATTTTACTTAAAAATTGACACCCACACATCCACTATACCAATTTAAAGGGGAATATTAATTAAGAGGCTCACCATCTAAGCTTAAAAGTATGAATGTACCATGACGGGTAGGTAGACACTGACAACGAGTAACATGGTACATACATTCATACACTTTCTCAACCCCCACCCACCAACCACCTACCCACCAAAACCCACTTATCCACCAGAACCCACCTATTCACCAGAACCCACCTATCCACCAGAACCCACCTATCCACCGACCCTGTGGAAAATCTTGTTTGATTTCCAAGATAAGACCGTTACAAATCTTCCCTAGGTTGGGGGGAGAGAGGGAGACGACGCCTATGGGGGTGCCTAGTGAGAATGTCTCCATAGGCTACTATATTATACACTGCTACTTATATGTATTTAAGCTTAGTAAACTATAACACCTCACATCCTTCACAATAGCTGTTGGTACCACTGCAGCTCGCCCCTTTCCTACCAGTGCCCACAGGGAGGCAGGAACCGGCTGCGGGCCTACCCCGAGGCAGTCACAGAAAATTTTAGTGTGCCGCGGGTTATACCATAGGCAGTGAGAGAACCGGGAGACTTACCCATAGGCCTTGGGCAATGAAATACGTACACAACCCACGGTGCCCCATGGCATGGTGGCTATAGCTCTCGCTTCACAGCAAGGATCAGGTTCGATTCCTAGCGAGGGTAGAAACATTGGGCGTTTCTTTACACCGGTTATCTATGTTCCCATCAGTAAAATGGGTACTTGGGTGTTAGTCGATTGGTGTGGGTGGCATCCTGGGACAAAATTGACCTAATTTGCCCAAAATGCTCTGCAAAACAAGGGGCTTTCTATATAGTAGTATATCATTGATGTCAGCTAGAACTGTATACCTTGTACATGTACCTGTAGAAATAAAGGTGATATTATTATTATTAATTAGTTACATTTCACCGCGATCAAGGACCTCTGGCTGCGGTACGAGGCAGGACAGACACGTGATTCCACATGGATCTCGGGTGACTTACAGGGCATAAGAGGCGCCTGAGTTTCCCTGTCTCCTAATATCATGTTTATTTTGCCCTTATAACCTACCTTGTCCATAATTACTATCGCATTTGTTTTGTCTGCTTTCGTAAGATGAATTGTCCTCAAAGATTTGTTAAGTTATACCATGAATTAAGGAAAGATCCTGGACTTCACCTTACGAAAACAGAAAAAGCAAATGCGATAGTAATTACGGACGAGGTAGATTAATTATAGGGGAAAAATAACATGTTAGAAAACAGGGGAACTAACTTGTCGTTTAGAACGTAAGAACATAAGAAAGAAGGAACACTGCAACAGGTCTACTGACCCATGCGAAGCAGGTCCATGTCCCCTCCCCCGGCGTAGAACAATGACCACCTAGTCAAGTCACTTCCACTTAAGGAAGGAGCACAGCACCAGACCTGGTAGCACAAGCTAGTTAGGTCCAACTCACACCCACCCACACCCACTCATGTATTTATCCAACCTATTTTTAAAACTACACAAGGACTTAGCTTCTATAACTGTACTCGGGAGTTTGTTCCACTCATCCACAACTCTGTTACCAAACCAGTGCTTTCCTATATCCTTCCTGAATCTGAACTTTTCCAACTTTAAACCATTGCTTCGAGTCCTGTCTTGGCTGGATATTTTCAGCATGCTATTTACATCCCCTTTATTTATTCCTGTTTTCCATTTATACGCCTCAATCATATCCCCCCTAATTCTACGCCTTTCTGTAGAGTGCAGATTCAGGGCCCTCAGTCTATCCTCATAGGGAAGATTTCTGATACATGGGATCAGCTTTGTCATCCTCCTCTGGACGTTTTCCAGCGCATTTATATCCATTCTTTAATTTAATATGGTGACCAGAACTGTGCAGCATAATCTAAATGAGGCCTAACCAAGGATATATAGAGTTGAACAACCTGAGGACTTCCATTATTTATACTTCTAGATGTGAAGCCAAGGATTCTGTTAGCTTTATTGCGAACACCTATGCACTGTTGTCTTGGTTTCAGATTACTGCTCACCAGAACTCCTAAATCCTTTTTGCAATCAGTAGTATTAAGATCTACACTATTCAGTGTACAAGTGGCATGGTTATTGTCTGTCCAACATTTAGAATTTTGTATTTGTCTATATTAAACTGCATCTGCCACTTCTCCGACCACTGCATCAGTGTATTCAAATCTTCCTGGAGTACACTAATGTTCTCAATAGAATGAATTGGACGGCCTATTTTTGTGTCATCAGCAAATTTGCTTATGTTGCTATTTATTCCCTCGTTTATGTAAATTGTGAACAACAAGGGGCCCAACACCGACCCCTGTGGAACACTGCTTGTGACGTGCCCCCATTCAGATTTCTCCCCATTTATGCAAACACACTGCTGCCTATTTGTCAACCATGCCTCTACCCAGGAAAAAATTTCTCCTATTCTATGTGCCTTAAGTTTCCTCAATAGCCTCTGATGTGGAACTCGATCGAAAGCCTTACTGAAGTCCATATACACAATATCATATTCATTACCATGATCTACCTCCTCAAACACCTTAGCGATAAAAGTTAGTAAATTCGTAAGACAGGAACGCCCCTTAGTAAAACCGTGTTGAGATTCATCAGTTTATGCCTATCAAGATGGCTACGAATTGCCTCAGCAATTATTGATTCCATAAATTTTTGCACTGTAGAGGTAAGTAAGGCTTATTGGTCTATAGTTCAAAGCTAAGGCCCCGTCACCAGCCTTGTAAATAGGTATTACATTTGCCATTTTCCACTTATCAGGCACTATGCCAGTTTGTAGTTCAGATAACTAGGATGGGGTGGCAGATCCTGGGCTGAATTTCATAATTGACTTGAGAAGGATCACTAACCTTATCAGTCATAAACCCACAGACAACCTCTATTCTACACCCACCCACCCACCTACTTACCCACCAAAACCCACCCACCCACCCACCTACCAACCTACCCGCGCACCTACCTACCAACATACCCGCCCACCTGCCTACCAACCCACACACCTACCTACCACCATACCCGCCCACCTGCCTACCAACCCACACACCTACCTACTTACCTATCTACATACCTAATACTCACCCACCCACCCACTTACCTACCTACCCACCCACCCACCCACTATCCCTCCTGCCTACCAACCCTCCCACCTACGAACCCTCCTACCAACCTACTTACCCAAACCGACCCAGTACCAACCTACCTACACAAACCGACCCAATACCTACCTACCTACCCACCCACCCACCCAATACCTACCTACCCACCCACCCACCCAATATCTACCTACCCACCCACCCACCCACCACCTACCTACCTAAACCCACCCACCCACCACCTACCTACCTAAACCCACCCACGTACCTACCCACCCACCCACCTACCTACCTATCTATCTATATCTACTACCTACCTACCCACCCACCCATCTCCCACGCATCTATCTTGTAACGTGACACACAAATCCCTTATTAATAATTTACCGCTGCCGCCACACATCGACTACCAACCACCTGCTCCCTAATGCCGCTCTACCAGTCTTTATTCTGGTGACGGGCTCTAGGTCCAAGGCATTGAAGCTATGCTTCTCTTTGGATAGAACGAGAGCCTCTCGTTCCTCAGACTCTGACCCTTGTGAGTCTTCCCTCAGTGCAACAGCAACAGCAGCAGCAGCAGCACCACCACCACCACCGCCGCCGCCAGCAGCAGCAGCAGCAGCACCAGCAGCAGCACCAGCACCAGCAGCAGCACCAGCACCAGCACCACCACCAGCACCAGCAGCAGCAGCACCAGCACCAGCACCAGCACCACCACCACCACCACCACCACCACCACCAGCACCAGCAGCAGCACCACCACCAGCAGCAGCACCACCATCACCACCACCAGCAGCACCAGCAGCAGCAGCAGCACCACCACCAGCACCACCACCACCACCACCACCACCACCACCACCAGCAGCACCACCACCACCACCAGCAGCAGTAGTACAGTTATAGTGGTTACTAATAAGAGAGAGATTACAGTGACATATCGAAGAATGCAAGAGTTGTCAGGGATTTCTTAACTGTTGATTTATCAGTTTTCCATTTTTGTGTGTTGACAAGAACCTAGACTCCATAATACAGGCACCTCGAGCCAGGATACTTCACCTTACAAACTCATCGCTCCTTCCAGCACTGTTTGTTAGTTGTTGTTGTATGGGTTGCTTACTAAATATGTTGTATGATAGACACTAAAAAACTGAAACTCGCTCTCTCCCTTCATTAATTTGGTTTTAGAGAGTTCCATCATCGACCTCTTAATCTACCTCGATACATTAGTTTGCAGTGTCGTCGCTAATGACCACTCAGTCATTTCTGTCTTCCTCCATCTAGGAAAGCTTCGACATCTGAGGTAAATTACCACTTTTCCTTAAAGGTTTCTAATCAGAGATGCACTTCACTTCCCGAATAAACTGATTTTCTCCTGACTCTGTGCAAGTGTGTGCCACAAATCTGTTTTCTAAGCACTATATTGTTGTAATAATGTTGGTAGAATTACCGACAATATGTAAAGTAAAAGGACACAAGTGCAACTAATGTGACATTTTATTGTGACACACAATAAAATGTCACATTAGTTGCACTTGTGTCCTTTTACTTCACCATATTGTTTCTGCTTGTCATAAAGAGCTCTGTTCTTCAGATATCTCGTCATCGCTATGTGTACACGATTTTCCTATTGCTTGTGCGGACATTGACTGTCAACTTGTAGCGATCTTTCTCCAATACTTTGTTGATCTACAAACTGGACCATCTCGCATGATTTTATGATTTTATTGCATAAACAGACTGGGTAATTTCAACGTGACTCGCCATCATCCCTCATATTGTTCTGTACTTTTGTGGTTCCTACATCCGACTACAAAATGTGGTCAGCTTTCCCAGCCTTCTCTTTGATCGTCGAATATCAAGGATCTCTCTCATGTCTTTCCCAAAAGTTGAGTGTCATAGTTGGTTGAACTTGTGTGAAACTTCAGGCCATTTTTCTTATGAGCTGAAAAGCAAATATTTTTCACCTACATTTAACCTTAATCATATTGAAACCTGACTACAGAGACCAACTGTGTTCTTCAGCATCCCGCACTACTCTCTAAACTTGATCCCGTCAGTCATCAAGGTTTAAGTATGTCCAGGAGCCTTTCAGTCTTCTACCGTCGAATCCCTCAAGGAAGGTTCCTTGATGTTGGTGAGGGGCCCTTGATTTAGGGAATTGGATCTGTGCTCCAGTTCCCCGAATTAAGCCTGAATGCCTTCCACATCCCCCCAGGCGCTGTATAATCCGCCGGGTTTAGCGCTTCCCCCTTGATTTTAATAATAATAATCTACCGTCGAAAGCCACTATTCCGAGGTATGCATCTCTATTTGTCAAGATCGATGCTAAGCTTGTCTGTTTCCACGATTTTTTTCTGATTTCATGACCTTCACGATCCTTCCATGGGCAGAACAGTTACAGATGTTAGTAATACAGATTCATTTAATTGCCGCGGCCTTATTTATTATGATAAAGTTGGTAGAATTACCGACAATATGTAAAGTAAAAGGACACAAGTGCAACTAATGTGACATTTATTGTGGCAACGTTTCGCTCTCCAGGAGCTTTATCAAGCCATTACAAACAATACATGGACACAGAGGGTATATAAAGGCTCTGAGTGAGGTGCAATACTAGTGAGGTACCATTTCAATGTTCACTAGTGGTAGTAGTAGTAGTAGTAGTAGTAGTAACAAAAATAATACAATATGGAAGAGCAAATAATTCGTACATGAGTAAAAGGATATAAAAGCTATTACTTGGGTAACATAAAAATAGGTTGGACAAATATAGACTGGAAAGAGGCAGGTTTTTTTCGGTGTTCACTCTCTGTAATGTGCTTGTGTAGTATAACAGGAGAGACTATGTGATGGCAGGATTTACTGTTTTCAGGAGGATTCTTGCTAAGACTTCAGAGATGGTGAAGCTGCCGTTTTGTTTAATTGTATTCGAAACAGCGATCAGTGCTGATTCAAGGCACTTGCGTGTGCGGAAATTAGTTTCTTTGATCACTAATTGGGCGTCTCTGAATTTCATGAGATGATTGGTGGAATTTCGATGTTGTACACAGGCGTTGTTTAAGTTGTCGTTCCTACATGCGTAAATGTGTTCATTGAGGCGGGTGTCGAGGTTTCTTGCTGTTTCACCTACGTAGATCTTGTCACAGCCTCCACAGGGTATAGTGTAAACTCCTGCATTGACTGGTTCGTGGTGCTTGGGTTTTGTCCTGGTTAGATCCTTTATTGAAGTGGTAGAAGCGATGGCGACTCTGGTGTTAGCTTGTGAAAGTACTTTTGAGACGTTTAGTGCAACCTGGCTGTTGGGAAGAATTATAACTTTGTTGGGAGCGGTGTTGATGCGTGGAGAATTGATGATCTGAAGAGCTCTTTTCTTGCAATCTTTGATGAAAAAAGAAGGAAATTGTAACTCAGTGAATGTTTGGTGAATGTAAGTACATTCCTCGTCAAGAAACTCAGGACTACAAATTCGGTATGCTCTTAGGAAAAACTACTACTACTACTACTACTACTACTACTACTACTACTACCACTAGTGAACATCGAAATGGTACCTCACTAGTATTGCACCTCACTCAGAGCCTTTATATACCCTCTGTGTCCATGTATTGTTTGTAATGGCTTGATAAAGCTCCTGGAGAGCGAAACGTTGCCACAATAAATGTCACATTAGTTGCACTTGTGTCCTTTTACTTTACTTATTTATTATGCCACTATAATCTCCGTACTAGACCAAGCACAAAGTCAATTTTGCTGCGTCTCTGCACGCTCCGACGGAATATGATAATGGTATACAATACCGACACGTTAATAAGTAAGACACATGTCCAACAGTTAGGTATATTTATTCCGAAACTTTTCGCCTAAACAGTAGTCTTCTTCAGTCGAATACAAAGAAGACAGGAGAAGTAGTAGGGATGTAAAGACGATGTAATCAGTCCATCACCCTTGAAGGACTACTGAAGTGGTCAGTCCCTCAACGGTATCTTTTTGCAGAGAACATCTTCGATAGCTGTTTTGCCTGACTACTAGTTACAAGTGAAAAGGGATGGTTTGGGAAGGACCTGTCCTCTCGGTGATTACATTCTTTCTTCTACTAGTGGGCTCCGTCTCTCCTGTCGTCAAAATTATCTGCGTCTCTATTTTGACAGTATATAAGTCTCTATGCTGTTGCTTCAGCTTCACATTATTCCAGATTATGGAGCAAATCTCTTCTCCAGGCTGAGGGGCTGACCACCTCAAAACTAACGTCTTCAAGGGCGATGACTGATTACATCGTCTTTACACCCCTGCTGACTACTCTGTACTTGACTGAAGAAGTCTACTGTGTGGACAAAACGTTTCGGAATCTGGATACCTAACTGGTGCACATGTGCCTGACACTGAAGTTCAGGCCAGTGGACACACTCATAGCTCGGTCAGCTATTCAGATTGCTAATCTCCTGCAGAGGTGTTCATTTTTCTTCTATTTTCCAGTAATCTCTCAACATGCAACTACTGGCAACAATGCCAGTCCGAGTTAGAACATATTTTGTTTTCTTTCAAACCATAGTTAGGTATGTAAAACTACTCTCACGTTTACGAATTGGAGAGAGAACTCGCACAAAAATACCACATGAAGAAACACCTGGCACCTCTCTGGGGACTGCTGGTTTTCACTGTCAGTTTGCCATGTCTCAGCAGACTGTCTTGTCTATCAAGAAGCATGCAACGTTTGCTTCAGACATCCACAAAGTTGTGGTGCATTCGCTCTGACCTCCACATTGAAAGTCCAACCTTTATTACAGACCCGCTTTTTTGACGGAAACTGACCTGTTGTACGAACTCCGACTTCAATTTTGCATCCTCACTTACCCCAACCTCCGCTAACCTCTGTCCTTGCACACCCGTACTCGCAGCTCTGTATGGCCGATACAGAACTGTGAGTAATGTAATGTGTAAAATGTGGAAGCTTCAGAGTGGTGCACGATTTTATCTTTAAAGAGCTTTAATCGTATGTTTATGAATGTTGGTCTACTGAAGTGTAAACAGACTTGCTTGAGTAGTTCTGAGAGCCTGCAAGATGCTGCATACAGGTAATATGTTTCATTATGCACTGTATAGCATCAACGTTTTGAACTCTTCCAGTAGTTCTTACCTAGTTGTGTTTACAGGTATCTTTCCATAGCTACTGGCCCCGCCTCTTGATGCTTTTTGTTCGGGACTGGATTGCCGGGTCGGGGCCCTGGAACTATCAGCAGGTCGTCAGCGGGTAGACTGGTTTTCACTGATCCCTGGACTCCAGAGCCTGAATCATATCTATTCTGGAAACTGTGTATATTGTCCTTGTCTCCACCACCTGTTCATTTAATTCACTCACTGTGTTTCACTAGTTCATGTAGCCAAGTACTTCAGTGTGTGTGTTAGTGAGTGTTGTACCGCTGCCTGACAAGTGTGCCACACCAGTCACTGTTGAACTGGGAAACCAGAGTGCCAAGCCAGTGATTGCCATGGGCACCCTACATATTTTAAGAACTAGTCGTTTTATCCCTAATGCATTAATTTGCATTAATTTTTGAACGTTTTAAGCCATAAGCAAGTTCAAATTAGCTATTTTAGGTTAGGTAAAGTTACTTTAACCTGTATTCACGTTGATAAGTAAGACATGTGCAACAGATAGGTATCTTTATTCCGAAACGTTTCGCCTACACAGTAGGCTTCTTCAGTGGAGTACAGAAGAGTGAGCAGCAGTAGAGACGTGAGGACGATGTAATCAGTCCATAACCCTTGAAGACGTAGTTTTTAGGTAGTCAGTCCCTCAGCCTGAGGGATGGGGATAATCCAGCCTCTCATAACTGTTATGTGACTTGTAGAGGTTTTGTGCACCTGATTGATCTTAGCGTTTTTGAAATTGGGTTACGTTACTTTCCTTAAACATAAAACGTATATTTAACCACAAATTAGGAACCACAACAGTCACGATACGTGGGGCAGCTAGATGGCCGAGCGTATTTAGGAAGGTTCAGAATTGTTCATTCATCACTGTACAAGCAGATGATGGCTTGCGACCGGGAGAACAAGTGGATGCAACATCCACCTGGCGTTATTAAGAATATATCTCGCAATTAGAGCCGTTCATTACTTACTTTTTCGACCTAACACACCATGGATATTTAATATTTATTATTATCACTCTGATTAGGACTTACATTATACCATATTCACAGGTGATTAATTGACTGTAACGAAATAAATAAAACAGGTTGGTAACGGCAGCAGCACGAACCGTATGGTAGTACTTGAGAGTGAACATCAAAATGGTATACAATACCGACAGGTTGTTAGGTAAGACACATATGCAACAGTTAGACAACTTTATTCCGAAACGTTTCGCCTACACAGTAGGCTTCTTCAGTCGAATACAGAAAGTAGGCAGGAACAGTAGAGATGTGAAGACGATGTAATCAGTCCATCACCCTTAAAGTCGTAGAATTTGAGGTTGTCAGTCCCTCGGCCTGGAGAAGTTCAGTTCCATAGTCAGGAACTATCTGAAGATCAAGCGACAGTGCGGAGACTTAAATACTGTCGGAAGGAGAGGTGCAGGGTAATAGTAGTAGTAGTAGTAATAGTAGTAGTGAGAGGCAACTGAGAGGTCATGTCCCTCTCAGATCCAACCCTTCTCACTTGAAAAGCTTGTTCAAGGTGTTTACTGTACCAAGATGCCACGTGTTGCAGTGTCTGACAAGATGAACATCAAAATGGTATACAATACCGACAGGTTGTTAGGTAAGACACATATGCAACAGTTAGACAACTTTATTGTATACCATTTTGATGTTCATCTTGTCAGACACTGCAACACGTGGCATCTTGGTACAGAAAACACCTTGGACAAGCTTTTCAAGTGAGAAGGGTTGGATCTGAGAGGGACATGACCTCTCAGTTGCCTCTCACTACTACTACTACTATTACCCTGCACCTCTCCTTCCGACAGTATTTAAGTCTCCGCACTGTCGCTTGATCTTCAGATAGTTCCTGACTATGGAACTGAACTTCTCCAGGCCGAGGGACTGACAACCTCAAATTCTACGACTTTAAGGGTGATGGACTGATTACATCGTCTTCACATCTCTACTGTTCCTGCCTACTTTCTGTATTCGACTGAAGAAGCCTACTGTGTAGGCGAAACGTTTCGGAATAAAGTTGTCTAACTGTTGCATATGTGTCTTACCTAACAGTACTTGAGAGTGTTGGTGTGACCATACACGCTACACGTTTGTACATAACCATGGTACGGGTGGGGTTAGAACCCATGGTAGGTGAGTCTTAAAATTCCGGACCAGTGTTGTAGCCATTGGACCAGCTGGCTACAATAAGATTCATCCAACTAGGTATATTTATACAACATAGGGAGGTCAGCATGGGCCACTGCTGTGACCCACATATGTAAATTTTTACAGGTGAATCTCCCGCTAGTGTGGGAGATATTTGATCATAGTGGTGGCCCATGTTAACCTTCCTATAGTGTATAAGTATACCTAGTTGAATGAATCTTATTGTTGCCAGCTGGCCCAGTGGTTTACGCACTGGCCTGGAGTTTTACGACTCACTTGCCATGAGTTCTAACCCTACCCGTACCCTGATTTGTTTTCATTCGTATTATCACGATTTCGTAATAACACGAGAGGTCTGGGAAGAGGCAGATAGCAGAGTACTTAGATGTCCACACCGAGGCTATGTACTGAGAACTGGCTAGATTAATAACTATCGTATATTAACTAAGTGTATGAGTCAAGGCTAGCAGAAGGCTTGGTTGTGCTGGTACTGGTCACGAGGAACACAAAACACACGGGGTAAGTCATCTCACCCCCGTGGAACACCTACCTGGCAGGCTCCACCATTAAAGAAACCTCGGAAGAAAAGCACAGCTCGACCCTGACCGAGACACATTATCAATACTGTTATCGAATCTTGTACCACACCAGACATTGTGACCTTTTACATTGACGGATCAGTAGACAAGCACGCGCTTGTCTACTGATCCGTCTATTGATACTGTCACACTAGCTGATGGATGCGTAACCCTGCACACAGCAATTGTAGCAAAACAAGTCTTCATACACAAAACCAGCAGCGTATTATCATACACACACACATTTGTAAAGGTTTCAGTAACAGTATATAATCAAATGAACACAGCCACATTGACGTCGCCGGCAACGATCCAGATAAGGCCGTCTAGTAGGCCAGCAAACAGCCTCAAATATCATCAGTGTGTCATCTAGTGGTAGTTGCGAGGACATCAAGAGTCGTGCGGTAACTGTTATTACAATACTGATGCCACACTTACACATTATTTGACGTATCTTGGACCATAACACAGTACAGAAGAGCAACCAGAAGTGACGCCTGGTACGTTCTCGGGCAATTATCAGACATTCTTGTAAACAGTTTTAAGAGGTTCTACTGGCATCGCAGGCCAGTCTGAGGACAGATTAAGCCAAGGAACGGGTGGAATTTGAACCCATGGCGAGTGGGTCGTAAAACACCAGGCCAGTGCGTAAGCCACTAGGATAGGTGGCTACAATAGCCAGCTGGCCCAGTGGCTAATTCAACCTGGCTGACCTGGCAAGCTGAAGTAAACATTGACAGCATCATGCTGAAGTATTTCACCTGGTGAGAAATACACATCTAAGTGTAGCAACAAGAAACAACTAGCTGACATTGATGAGATCAGCCTGACTGTTGCCGCCAGCATTACCCACTGTACCGCCAGACAGTAGCAAGACTGTGTCACAACACACAAGTAGATACAACCCAGAGAGGTTGATCTAGCTGTGAACTAGTACCAGGCATCAACTAGAGAGGTTGATTGTGAGACCTCTACCCACTCTACCTGAGGTATCCCAGCGAGTGAGCACGTCTCCTGTATATCCCAGTGCTTAACAGAATAGGGAATAGCATATGAAGGTACAAAATAAAAATGGGAACTATGGCTATAGTTTACTTAATAACATAAAAGGGCTAGAATACAACATATCCTGATGGAAATTTACACAATATAACAATTGACCTATGAGACTTATTACCAGGGGGAAGGGTAGATGTTATCAGTAACACGGACTAGTACTCACTCTTAATTCACCGACCAGCTGACCCGAGATTCCCAATGCGTGGTCCACTACACACGCAGCTGTCCAGAGCTCTCGCTTCCCGGACCTGTCACCAACAACCCCTTTGCTCCGCTGTTCCCTGGGCTTATATCGTAGTCAAAGTACCCCCTCCCCAATGGGGTATGTACCACGTGTTACGACCTGACGCCGAGGTCTGACGCCGTTAAGAACAAAAGACCTCAGACGTGGGCGTGACTACCCGACATTTGCTAAGGCAGGTGTGACCATATAATTAGGTCTCCCTAGAGACCTCACAAGCCCATCTGAACTGCATCACATCCCCCTTTCTCCCCCAATTTAAAATATCTGGGAACTAGGACAATTTGTCCTAAGTTATTAGACTATTTTAATCCTAACCCTTTTATTCTATTACAATACAATAGCAAATAATATGAATTCACACAGATCAGTAGGTTTAATAAATTCTAGCACAAGAAACGAATAACAATGACTCTGGTGCGAAACCTCCTTATCCGTCATGTCTCCTTAAAACTAAATATCGGGCTCCAGTGCCTTCCTGTACTCTACTAGAAATAAACTAGCTCCTGTAGTCACCCTCGCTAATTAACCATTGAGCCAAACCTCGTAAGGTTTTCCTGGCGTAGAAAACAGCTCCAGCAGGTATTATTCCTTCAAGTACTTGCAACTGAACCATTACACGACCACAATGTCGCATTTTCCTTGCACCCTACCGTGACCATTCATGACAAGGCAGGAATCGCAACCAGGACCAATCATCATCCCATTTCTAGGAACTAAAAGAAAACCTCCCATCCCTCACATAAAGGAATCCTCTTCTGACACATATTTGTCCCAACAGCTGACATAACATAGGTCATCCCCTAGCAGTAGAGATACCATACTAATACCACTCTAATCATTTCCCAAGCTTCACTGGCTAGTAGTAAATGACACGGTTGGCTTGACTTGGGGCCATGCTATTGACCCAGGGAGAAGCTCTCTACAAATCCTTGGGCAGAAATATGAAGGGGTCGACGGAGGAGGACATAGGGCCATTGCAGTATTCTTGTCATCTCACCTCCAGATCTGTCTACTGCTTCTACTAGAAGAGGGGTTAGCCAGAGCTTCTGGCCGATCCTAGCACTTCCTAAATTGGGCCATGTCTCATTGTGTGGACTTCATTGGCGTTTAGGAACGCTCATGCGGGTCCCTCTCGTTGAAAGCACAGCATCTGGGAATTTCACGACTCAGCAAGCAGCTTATCTTCACCACGACAATACTCCTCAGGCACCAAGGCCACCCTTCATCCGTCCAGCCTCACCCGTCAACTTCCACCTCTTGCATGGTGGTGGCACGAGAGCTGGCTACCGCTTTTCCTCAAGTCTCCCAGGTCTAATAATAGCCCTTTTGCTGGACCCAAACTGACTTCTTGGCACTTCTGCGTCTCCATCACTCCAGGCCAAATAGATTCCTGGAGTCTCCTTGGCAGGTCCTGGCAACATCTCCACATCTCCTGTGAATAATAGTAGACGGCAGTATTGTTCTACAGGTGACTGGGGCTTATTGTTGGTGGGCAGGTCTCTAGAGTATTGAGCCGACCTGAGGGCGAGGCGAGTGGTCAGCTCCTTCCCTCAGGGTCCCATTTACTCACAACACTCCCTCCCTCCAGCAATAATTCCCTTACAAATTTCGTCTATACATTCTTGACCTTGTATTCATACCAACATTTTCCTCTACCAGCTGATGTAACCTATCTTCCTCATATACCTCGTCATTTACAGTCCTTTCATCCACCACATTAACATTAGGCATTACTATTTCCTCCTCGGACCAGAATGGCTTTAGTTTATTACAATGAACAATCCTCTCACTCTGGTCCTCAAACAACCCCTTTGCTCCACTGTTGTAGACAGCCTGTACTGTCAGAGCACACAGCCTAGCCGTCTGCTCTGACTAGTTCATATTTCGCGGCATTCAGGTGCTGCCCTCTGTAGGCTCACCTAGGTCAGTGGGAGACACAGCCCACCCTCTTTCACTCCTAGGCCGACAGACTTGACAGACACAAGTGCTACGGACTGGCTTGCGGTCACTCCCTCACACTGCCCGTTGTGTACTCACTCCTACCCAATTAAAGAAACTAGTCCACGGCCGTATCATTGCTACCTTCATCGCACTAAACCGAGCAGTAAGAACAGCAATGACGCCGTTAAGAACAAAAGACCTCAGACGTGGGCGTGACTACCCGACATTTGCTAAGGCAGGTGTGACCATATAATTAGGTCTCCCTAGAGACCTCACAATCCCATCTGAACTGCATCACATGATCTAGCTGTGAACTAGTGCCAGTCATCAACTAGAGAGGTTGATCTAGCTGTGAACTAGTACCAGGCATCAGGTCACAGGGAGGAGTAGTACTCTATGTAAAAGATACTCTCTCTTACACAGAATTTGTGAATTCTTCGAATGATACCGTAGAAATTCTAGGCATGAAAGTTAATAGGAATTTGGTAATCATCTTAGTGTATAAACCACCATCAGCAACTGCTGAGGAATTCACTGATCAGTTAAAGAAGATAGATAGCTGTCTGGATAGGCTAGAAAATCCCACACCAAATATTATACTCCTTGGAGACTTTAATCTCCTTCGTGTAAAATGGAAGATGGCGCAACACAATGTTATACCGGAAATATCTCCGGGAAGCATCCTGGCTTAACTGGCACATACCAGGGAACTAATGAGGCTTTGTGAAAAGTGCTCATTGAACCAACAGATAACTGATCCCACTAGAAATGAAAATACTCTGGATTTGATAATCACAAACAACGAGGAACAATTCAGAGACATAACATTTAAAAAAAAACATACTCTGACCACAACATCACAGAAGTACAAACGAGTATAAACTCGGGGCTAGAGAACTGCATCACTAATGTTAGAGACGGGATGTTCACATAGTTTAATTTTAACAACCATGGAATTGACTGGGAAAAATTTAACCAAGAACTATCAGACATATCCTGAGAATCAGACATGAGCGACCTAAATCCCCACCAGTACCTAGAGAAGTTGAACAATGAAGCATACAAGGTCTGTGTTAAACACGTACCATTGAGGACGCCCGTGGCCTGTTGGCAATAGCTCTTGATTTACGCGGTGTGTGTCTGGGTTCGATTCCCGGCGAGGGTAGAAACATTAGGCGTGTTTCCTTACACCGGTTGTCAATGTTCACCCATCAGTAAAGTGAGTACCTGGGTGTTAGTCGACTGATGTGGGTCGCATCCGGGGACAAAATTGACCTAATTTGCCCGAAATGTTTTGCATAACAGGCGGCTTTCTATGTAGTAGTATGTTGTGATAAATGGTTTGAAACCGACAAGTTGAAGATTGAGACACTTATGCAACACATGGGAATCTTTATTGAAGAAACGTTTCGCCACACAGTGGCTTCATCAGTTCAGTACAAAACAGAAAGGTATAAGGAGAGGAGGAGTTTGAGGTAATCAGTCCCTCAGCCTGGAATCGGTGTGTTCAGTCCATCAATAATCTACAAGATTGATGGACCGAACACATCGACTCCAGGCTGAGGGACTGATTACCTCAAACTTCTCTCCTTACACCTTTCTGGTTTGTATTGGACTGATGAAGCCACTGTGTAGTGAAACGTTTCTTCAATAAAGATTCCCATGTGTTGCATAGTAGTATGTTATTGATGTCAGCTAGGACTCTATACCTTGTACTTGTAGAAATAAAGACGATTAACATTATATTATAGAGAGAGCGTAGGAGATGGTACAGAAGAAGAAAACGGGTTACTGAACTGCTTAAAAACACAAATATGCTACAACAGAGGAAAGATAGACTTAGAGAGATCACTGAATTAGAGCAGAAACTTAAGATGTCATACCTCACAGAAGAAGTACAAAGGGAACAAAAGGCCATACAGGATATTGCAACAAACCCAAAATATTTCTATTCCTGCGCAAAATCCAAGCTAAGAACTTCCTGTAGAATTTTACCACTACTGAGAGGAGACTCGTATACTGACGATGAACAGAAAATGAGTGAAATCCTAAAGGAACAGTATGAGTCGGTGTTCAGGAACCCACTAAATGGCAGCTAGGTAGAAAATGCAGAAATATTTTTCACTCCAGAACAAGGCCACACAGACCAATTGACATCAGCACAAATCCCATAGATTTCGAGAAAGAAATGGAAAACATTCCCACTCACTCAGCACCTGGACCAGATTCATGGAATGCTCTGTTGATAAAGTGCAAAGTGCCACTAGCACGAGCCCTCAGTATTCTCTTAAGAGCTTAGATCTAGGAGTGATAGCGCACAAAATGAATGCCATGGGCATAACGGTAAGGTAGGCAGATGGATTTTCGAGTTTCTAACATACACAACACAAAAAGTAGTAGTAAACAGAGCGAAATCCAGCATCAGTGAGGTAAAAAGCTCAGTTCCCCAAGACACTGTCCTGGCACCTCTGCTGTTTCTCATCCTCATAACAGATATAAATAAAAACACCCGGCACACTTTTGTATCATCATTTGCAGATGACACTAAAATAAGCATGAAAGTCACTATGGTAGAGGACACTGAAAAATTACAGGACGACGTAAGCAGGGTTTTCCAGTGAGCAGTGGAGAACAACATGACGTTCAGTCGTGAAAAGTTCCTGCTGCTTATGTATGGAAAGAATGAAAAACTCAAAAGGAACACTGTACAAAGCTCAAGAGGATCACCAAATAGAACGAAAGGAACACGTAAAAGACTTGGGAATAATTATATCTGCTGACCTTTCTTTGAAAGAACATAATCAGGCAAAGATCACGACAGCCAGGAGGATGACGGGGTGGGTATTGTGAACCTTTAAAACAAGGAAAATAATGCCAATGGTGACACAATTCAAATAGCTAGTGCTCCCTCATTTGGAATATTCCTCAGCACTGATGGCCCCGTTGAAAGCAGGGGAAATATCAGAGCTGGAACAAATAGAAATCGTTTACGGCACACATAGAACCAGTACAGCACATAAATTACTGGGTACGCCTTAAAGTCTTGAACATGTACTCACTAGAGCGGAGAGAGAGAGAGAGAAATACATGATAATATACACCTGGAAAGTACTCGAGGGCTTGGTCCCCATTCTGCGAGAGATATCTGGAGTTTATCTGGAGAGAGTTCCGGGGGTCAACGCCCCCGCGGCCCGGTCTGTGACCAGGCCTCCTTAGGTCAGTGTCCCAGGATGCGACCCACACCAGTCGACTAACACCCAGGTACCCATTTTACTGATGGGGAACATAGACAACAGGTGGAAAGAAACACGTCCAATGTTTCTACTCTGGCTGGGAATCGAACCCAGGCCCTCACCGTGTGAAGCGAGAGCGTTAACCACCAGGCCACCAGATATGGGAGGAAGTGCAAAATAATCCCAGGGTGCAGTGGAGCAGGGGTGCAGTGGACACAGTAAGGGAACACTGTCAGCATTCGTGGCCCCAGACTTCTTCAACATCTTACCAGATGATATTACAAACATGGATGGTAATAGTGTAGATGCCTTCAAGAGGAGACTAGACAAGTATCTTCAAGTGCTGGATCAGCCAGGCTGTGATGGATATGTGGGGCTGCGGGCCTCCGGCAGCAACAGCTTGGTTGACCAGGCAAACACCAAACGAACCTGGCCCACGGCCGGGCTCCGGGAGTAGAGAGACTCGAAACTCATGAAAGGTATATCAAAGGTAAAGGTATATTAACCAGAGAAGTTGATCTAGCTATGAACTAGTACCAGGCATCAACCAGAGAGTTGATCTAGCTGTGAACTAGTACCAGGCATCAACCAGAGAGTTGATCTAGCTGTGAACTAGTACCAGGCATCAACCAGAGAGTTGATCTAGCTGTGAACTAGTACCAGGCATCAACCAGAGAGTTGATCTAGCTGTGAACTAGTACCATCAACCAGAGAGTTGATCATGTGAACAACCAGAGAGAGTTGATCTAGCTGTGAACTAGTACCAGGCATCAACCAGAGAGTTGATCTAGCTGTGAACTAGTACCAGGCATCAACCAGAGAGTTGATTGATCAAGCTATGAACTAGTACCAGGCATCAACCAGAGAGTTGATCTAGCTGTGAACTAGTACCAGGCATCAACCAGAGAGTTGATCTAGCTGTGAACTAGTACCAGGCATCAACCAGAGAGTTGATCTAGCTGTGAACTAGTACCAGGCATCAACCAGAGAGTTGATCTAGCTGTGAACTAGTACCAGGCATCAACCAGAGAGTTGATCTAGCTGTGAACTAGTACCAGGCATCAACCAGAGAGTTGATCTAGCTGTGAACTAGTACCAGGCATCAACCAGAGAGTTGATCTAGCTGTGAACTAGTACCAGGCATCAACCAGAGAGTTGATCTAGCTGTGAACTAGTACCAGGCATCAACCAGAGAGTTGATCTAGCTGTGAACTAGTACCAGGCATCAACCAGAGAGTTGATCTAGCTGTGAACTAGTACCAGGCATCAACCAGAGAGTTGATCTAGCTGTGAACTAGTACCAGGCATCAACAGAGAGGTTGATCAAGCTATGAACTAGTACCAGGCATCAACAGAGAGGTTGATCAAGCTATGAACTAGTACCAGGCATCAACAGAGAGGTTGATCAAGCTATGAACTAGTACCAGGCATCAACCGAAATGTTGATCTAGCTATGAACTAGTACCAGGCATCAACAGTGATGTTGATCAAGCTATGAACTAGTACCAGGCATCAACCAGAGAGGTTGATCAAGCTATGAACTAGTACCAGGCATCAACCAGAGAGGTTGATCAAGCTATGAACTAGTACCAGGCATCAACAGAGAGGTTGATCAAGCTATGAACTAGTACCAGGCATCAACAGAGAGGTTGATCAAGCTATGAACTAGTACCAGGCATCAACAGAGAGGTTGATCAAGCTATGAACTAGTACCAGGCATCAACAGAGAGGTTGATCAAGCTATGAACTAGTACCAGGCATCAACAGAGAGGTTGATCAAGCTATGAACTAGTACCAGGCATCAACAGAGAGGTTGATCAAGCTATGAACTAGTACCAGGCATCAACAGAGAGGTTGATCAAGCTATGAACTAGTACCAGGCATCAACAGAGAGGTTGATCAAGCTATGAACTAGTACCAGGCATCAACAGAGAGGTTGATCAAGCTATGAACTAGTACCAGGCATCAACAGAGAGGTTGATCAAGCTATGAACTAGTACCAGGCATCAACAGAGAGGTTGATCAAGCTATGAACTAGTACCAGGCATCAACAGAGAGGTTGATCTAGCTGTGAACTTGTACCAGGCATCAACAGAGAGGCTGATCTAGCTGTGAACTAGTACCAGGCATCAACAGAGAGGTTGATCTAGCTGTGAACTAGTACCAGGCATCAACAGAGAGGTTGATCTAGCTTTGAACTAGTACCAGGCATCAACAGAGAGGTTGATCTAGCTGTGAACTAGTACCAGGCATCAACAGAGAGGTTGATCTAGCTGTGAACTAGTACCAGGCATCAACAGAGAGGTTGATCTAGCTTTGAACTAGTACCAGGCATCAACAGAGAGGTTGATCTAGCTGTGAACTAGTACCAGGCATCAACAGGAGAGGTTGATCTAGCTGTGAACTAGTACCAGGCATCAACAAGAGAGGTTGATCTAGCTGTGAACTAGTACCAGGCATCAACAGGAGAGATCTAGCTGTGAACTAGTACCAGGCATCAACAGGAGAGGTTGATCTAGCTGTGAACTAGTACCAGGCATCAACAGGAGAGGTTGATCTAGCTGTGAACTAGTACCAGGCATCAACAGGAGAGGTTGATCTAGCTGTGAACTAGTACCAGGCATCAACAGAGAGGTTGATCTAGCTGTGAACTAGTACCAGGCATCAACAGGAGAGGTTGATCTAGCTGTGAACTAGTACCAGGCATCAACAGGAGAGGTTGATCTAGCTGTGAACTAGTACCAGGCATCAACAGAGAGGTTGATCTAGCTGTGAACTAGTACCAGGCATCAACAGGAGAGGTTGATCTAGCTGTGAACTAGTACCAGGCATCAACAGGAGAGGTTGATGTAGCTGTGAACTAGTACCAGGCATCAAAAGGAGAGGTTGATCTAGCTGTGAACTAGTACCAGGCATCAACAAGAGAGGTTGATCTAGCTGTGAACTAGTACCAGCCATCAACCGAGAGGTTGATCTAGCTGTGAACTAGTACCAGGCATCAACAAGAGAGGTTGATCTAGCTGTGAACTAGTACCAGGCATCAACAAGAGAGGTTGATCTAGCTGTGAACTAGTACCAGCCATCAACCGAGAGGTTGATCTAGCTGTGAACTAGTACCAGGCATCAACAAGAGAGGTTGATCTAGCTGTGAACTAGTACCAGGCATCAACAAGAGAGGTTGATCTAGCTGTGAACTAGTACCAGGCATCAACAAGAGAGGTTGATCTAGCTGTGAACTAGTACCAGGCATCAACAAGAGAGGTTGATCTAGCTGTGAACTAGTACCAGGCATCAACAAGAGAGGTTGATCTAGCTGTGAACTAGTACCAGGCATCAACAAGAGAGGTTGATCTAGCTGTGAACTAGTACCAGGCATCAACAAGAGAGGTTGATCTAGCTGTGAACTAGTACCAGGCATCAACAAGAGAGGTTGATCTAGCTGTGAACTAGTACCAGGCATCAACAAGAGAGGTTGATCTAGCTGTGAACTAGTACCAGCCATCAACAAGAGAGGTTGATCTAGCTGTGAACTAGTACCAGGCATCAACAAGAGAGGTTGATCTAGCTGTGAACTAGTACCAGGCATCAACAAGAGAGGTTGATCTAGCTGTGAACTAGTACCAGGCATCAACAAGAGAGGTTGATCTAGCTGTGAACTAGTACCAGGCATCAACAAGAGAGGTTGATCTAGCTGTGAACTAGTACCAGGCATCAACAAGAGAGGTTGATCTAGCTGTGAACTAGTACCAGGCATCAACAAGAGAGGTTGATCTAGCTGTGAACTAGTACCAGGCATCAACAAGAGAGGTTGATCTAGCTGTGAACTAGTACCAGGCATCAACAAGAGAGGTTGATCTAGCTGTGAACTAGTACCAGGCATCAACAAGAGAGGTTGATCTAGCTGTGAACTAGTACCAGCCATCAACAAGAGAGGTTGATCTAGCTGTGAACTAGTACCAGCCATCAACAAGAGAGGTTGATCTAGCTGTGAACTAGTACCAGCCATCAACAAGAGAGGTTGATCTAGCTGTGAACTAGTACCAGCCATCAACAAGAGAGGTTGATCTAGCTGTGAACTAGTACCAGGCATCAACAAGAGAGGTTGATCTAGCTGTGAACTAGTACCAGGCATCAACAAGAGAGGTTGATCTAGCTGTGAACTAGTACCAGGCATCAACAAGAGAGGTTGATCTAGCTGTGAACTAGTACCAGGCATCAACAAGAGAGGTTGATCTAGCTGTGAACTAGTACCAGGCATCAACAAGAGAGGTTGATCTAGCTGTGAACTAGTACCAGGCATCAACAAGAGAGGTTGATCTAGCTGTGAACTAGTACCAGGCATCAACAAGAGAGGTTGATCTAGCTGTGAACTAGTACCAGGCATCAACAAGAGAGGTTGATCTAGCTGTGAACTAGTACCAGGCATCAACAAGAGAGGTTGATCTAGCTGTGAACTAGTACCAGGCATCAACAAGAGAGGTTGATCTAGCTGTGAACTAGTACCAGCCATCAACAAGAGAGGTTGATCTAGCTGTGAACTAGTACCAGCCATCAACAAGAGAGGTTGATCTAGCTGTGAACTAGTACCAGGCATCAACAAGAGAGGTTGATCTAGCTGTGAACTAGTACCAGGCATCAACAAGAGAGGTTGATCTAGCTGTGAACTAGTACCAGGCATCAACAAGAGAGGTTGATCTAGCTGTGAACTAGTACCAGCCATCAACAAGAGAGGTTGATCTAGCTGTGAACTAGTACCAGGCATCAACAAGAGAGGTTGATCTAGCTGTGAACTTGTACCAGCCATCAACAAGAGAGGTTGATCTAGCTGTGAACTAGTACCAGGCATCAACAAGAGAGGTTGATCTAGCTGTGAACTAGTACCAGGCATCAACAAGAGAGGTTGATCTAGCTGTGAACTAGTACCAGGCATCAACAAGAGAGGTTGATTTAGCTGTGAACTAGTACCAGCCATCAACAAGAGAGGTTGATCTAGCTGTGAACTAGTACCAGCCATCAACAAGAGAGGTTGATCTAGCTGTGAACTAGTACCAGCCATCAACAAGAGAGGTTGATCTAGCTGTGAACTAGTACCAGGCATCAACAAGAGAGGTTGATCTAGCTGTGAACTAGTACCAGGCATCAACAAGAGAGGTTGATCTAGCTGTGAACTAGTACCAGGCATCAACAAGAGAGGTTGATCTAGCTGTGAACTAGTACCAGGCATCAACAAGAGAGGTTGATCTAGCTGTGAACTAGTACCAGGCATCAACAAGAGAGGTTGATCTAGCTGTGAACTAGTACCAGGCATCAACAAGAGAGGTTGATCTAGCTGTGAACTAGTACCAGGCATCAACAAGAGAGGTTGATCTAGCTGTGAACTAGTACCAGCCATCAACAAGAGAGGTTGATCTAGCTGTGAACTAGTACCAGGCATCAACAGAGAGGTTGATCTAGCTGTGAACTAGTACCAGGCATCAACAAGAGAGGTTGATCTAGCTGTGAACTAGTACCAGCTATCAACAAGAGAGGTTGATCTAGCTGTGAACTAGTACCAGGCATCAACAAGAGAGGTTGATCTAGCTGTGAACTAGTACCAGGCATCAACAAGAGAGGTTGATCTAGCTGTGAACTAGTACCAGGCATCAACAGAGAGGTTGATCTAGCTGTGAACTAGTACCAGGCATCAACAGAGAGGTTGATCTAGCTGTGAACTAGCACCAGACATCAACAAGAGAGGTTGATCTAGCTGTGAACTAGTACCAGGCATCAACAAGAGAGGTTGATCTAGCTGTGAACTAGTACCAGGCATCAACAAGAGAGGTTGATCTAGCTGTGAACTAGTACCAGGCATCAACAAGAGAGGTTGATCTAGCTGTGAACTAGTACCAGCCATCAACAAGAGAGGTTGATCTAGCTGTGAACTAGTACCAGGCATCAACAAGAGAGGTTGATCTAGCTGTGAACTAGTACCAGGCATCAACAGAGAGGTTGATCTAGCTGTGAACTAGTACCAGGCATCAACAAGAGAGGTTGATCTAGCTGTGAACTAGTACCAGGCATCAACAGAGAGGTTGATCTAGCTGTGAACTAGTACCAGGCGCCACAGCCAGACGCTTCACTTCCGGGTGCCTCTCACCCTGAAGGATCATAACAAAACACACATCTGTTGGGAACGCTAAGATATTACTGGAATTTCCCACATTATCCAAGTCTGTCTGTCTGTCCGTCTCTCTCTCTCTCTCTCTCTCTCTCTCTCTCTCTCTCTCTCTCTCTCTCTCTCTCTCTCTCTCTCTCACTTTTTTCCTACGTCCGTTTTTCGTGTGCTTATCTGTATGTACTCGCCTATATGTGGCTTTACAGGTCAAGTCTCGGCTCCTGCACCGCATGTACCCTGGACGCTATTGTGTGTGTTTGTTGATATAGTTTTGTTGGTGGAGGGTGGAGGCTACACTATCACGTATCCTATACTTGTTAAGTGATCCCTGGCTCCTTCACACTGGTCCCTGGCTCCCTCACACTGGTCCCTGGCTCCCTCACACTGGTCCCTGGCCCCTCACACTGGTCCCTGGCCCCTCACACTGGCCATTGGCTCCCTCACACTGGTCATTGGCTCCCTCACACTGGTCCCTGGCTCCCTCACACTGGTCCTTGGCTCTATACTGGTCCCTGGCTCCCTCACACTGGTCCCTGGTCCTTCACGTTGATCCCTGGCTCCCTCACATTGCTCCCTTGCTACCTCACACTGGACCCTGGCTCCCTTACAATGGTCCCTGGCGCTCTCACTGGTCCTTGGCTCCCTTGTACTGGTCCCTTCTTCCTTCACACTGGTCCCTGGCTCCCCCACACTGGCCCCTGGACCCTCGCACTGGTCCCTGGCTCCCTCACATTGTTCCCTGGCTACCTCACACTGATCCCTGGCTCCCTCACATTGCTCCCTGGCTACCTCACAATGGTCCCTGGATCCCTCACTGGTCCTTGGCTCCCTTACACTGGTCCCTTCTTCCTTCACACTGGTCCCTCACACTAGTCCCTGGCTCCCTCACATTTGTCCCTGGCTACCTCACACTGGACTCTGGCTCCTTCACAATGTACCCTGGCTCCCTCACTGGCCCTTGACTCCCTTACACTGGTCCCTCCTTCCTTCACGCTGGTCCCTGGTACCCTTACACTGGTCCCTCCTTCACACTGGTCCCTGGCTCCTTTACTCTCCGTCATAATACCTAGACTGACACTGGCAGACTGGTTGATGGTAGACTGTACTAAATATTTAGCATGCCACTGTAAGCTCCACCAAAAATATTTGTGTAAAGATTTCCCCTGGCGAGTCACCGTTACTTACCTCTTCTTGAAACTGTGTATGTTGTTTACCTTAACGACCTTTTCGTCTAGACTCTAATGCGTTCTTCTTACTACCTTAAGTGTGAAAAAGTAATTCCTAACGTCCATGTGTCTGAGGTAAGTTTTAACCGCTATGTCTGTCTCTCTCCTCACTTAAAAGCCTCCCAGTCTCCAGTCTGTCGAGTCCTTTGATATGGATTTGATATCTTCCATTGTTTTTGTTAACACGGCTCACAAGACAACAGGGAGAGCTGTATCACGGTTATCTAAATGCTCAGTCCTTAGCAAAACTTCCTCGGCAGGAAACAACCTGATATAAGGTTGTGTGGTGTCCAACAGTCATGCAGTATATTAAGTAGTAAGTGAAGAAAGTGAATAACAAGTGTTTGAATAAATGGTTTTGAAAACCCACAATTGTACAAGTTGTGCACGGATATCTTATTTATCACAAGTGTTGATAGTGCAATGAGGCATATGTTCACCAGGTCACGATGCTGTGGCTGCAGCAGTTCACAACTAATCCATAAATTAGATATTAACGACATGGCGTGTCTGTCGGTGTTAAAACTATGGTAAAGACTCTAGTGGAAGGTATGTTCAGATTACAACCTTGTGAGGTCGCCATTGGAAACTTGTGTGTGCTGTTGTAATGTTGGTAGAATTACTGATAATATACTAGTTAAAAGGACATGTGCAGCTAATGTGATATTTTTATTGTGACAATGTTTTGCTCTCCAGGAGCTTGTCAAAGCTCCTGGAGAGCAAAACATTGTCACAGGCCATCATAAAAATGTCACATTAGTTGCATACATATCCTTTTACCTAACAAAGTCTGTTATTGACTGCAAAAAAAGTGTCTTAAACAGTATTGTGATATTAAGCTTTCGTGACTTGACATGTGTCAAATACTCAGACATTATAGATGTACTGAGAAGCCTCGCCAACATCTGCTGCGTTAGTGCGGTAATTATCCCGCACCGCAGTTATTGTCATGCCCGTCTTTTACCTTCCCCAGTACATATTTAAATGCGCTCGTTATGCAGTAATTCTTACTTTTCACACACTTGTCGAACTCTTCGAAATTGTGATTCTCTATAAAATAAAAAAAAATACTTTTCACCTTCTGTTTATTAATTTTCATTAATGATGAATCTAGGTACAGATGTTTATATTTGCTCTAATTAAAAAGGAATAGATTGCGACAGCAAATGAAGTCTCTCGATTTACCTATGTTTCTTTAGGTATTAGGAAAGAGTATGGCAGAGATAGTTACTGGAAAATCTTCGTCAAGCAAAAGAGAAAACTGGTGCTAATTCTTACTGCAGCAGATCTGCAAATAAACTTTTACGACTGAACATCACATCAGAGAAAACTGCAAAGATGGAGTCCATGGTAATTCTCCCAGTCTTACTGAGTAGTAAAGCTCAGTCTTGGCAAAGTAAAAAGTTCAGTGCCCAAAGTCATAGTTCTTGAACTTTCCCTGGTTCTCGTGCTTATAGCAGATATAAATAAAGTATCTAGCCGCTACAGCGTTGTATTAAAATAAATATAAAAATAGCCATAGTAGAAGAAACAAAAAAAAAAATAAGTCAGCTTTCAACAAAAATCTTGTGGTGAGCATATGAAAATATATTCAATAGTGACAAATTTCAGTTGTTTAGATATTGGAAGAATGAAGAACCCAAAACAATCATACAATACAGAACGCAGACAAACCATCTCATAGGACATAAGACACAGCTAAATTATTTAAAAATGTTAATGTAAATCAAAGACAGCCAAGGATAGAGAAAGAATGACTCACGAAATCGTAATGACACGATTGCAGACAAACCATACCACTGATGGGGATAGAACCAGTGGCTAACGCGACGGTCTGGAGTTTTGAGACTCTGATCGCGGGTTCTATCCCCGCCCGTGGTATGGTTTATAGAGAAAGAATAACAAGGTGAATGAAAACTTTGGAAACGACGTATGACGCCAGTGATGCTATTATTCAAATCACTTGTATTCTCACGTCTAGAATATTGTTTTGTGCTCACAGCTCCGTTTCTGGCAGGAGAGAGAGGAGTGCTGGAAAATGCAGAGATTGTTTACTGGCTAAATAGTCAATAAAGTACTGGGAATGTCTGGACGCACTTCCAGTGGAATGCAGTCTGGAGCGAAGAAGAGATATATATCTGACAATATATATGGAGGGTCAGGTTCCAATTCAACACACTACAATAACTTAGTGAAGTGAGAGAGATAAGAGGGAGTGTAAAATAGTCACTGAGAAGCAGGGGCTACATAGGCACGGTAAGAGAACGCAATCAACATCCAAGATCTAAGACTGCTGAACTTGCTACCAGCAGATATCAGAAATATTGCTCCAACAAATGTACAAGTTTCCAAGTGCTAGATCAACCAGGCTGTTTTCGCTATCTGGGACAGCGAGCCGCCAACAGCAACAGCCTTACTGAACATTCAGTCTACAAAGTAGACTGAGGCTGGGCTGCAAGGGTAGAAAAAAACTTGAAATCGATCACAAGTGAATCATAGATAACCACCGAATAGAAATGCTGTGGCCCTGTGTTATCTTAGCTGGTGATGCAGAAGTGTGACCACACAACAGTAAATGTATCATGACTCTTACACGGAATTCCCATAAGAGTAGCCTATTAATTTCTCTATTTTAACATTTATAGTAAAAATTATTATTGACAATAATAGTATTAATAATTTATTATTATTATTAATCATTATTATTTATTTATTACTACTACTAACACAGAATTTGACGGACTTGAGTAATGATATTGGTGTATTTAAATAAGTGAGGTATGACGCCCTGGTGGAGGCGAGGATGTAAGTCAACAGTTGGTAGATAAACTATCCTCCCAATCATCCTTCTAATGTTTCTTCCATCCCGCCCAGCACTCACTCTCACTCTGTTCTGAGCCTAGTTATTGTCCAAGTTATATTTTCCTTAGTAATCTCTGAAGGAATTTCCGGTGCAAACACCTTTCTTAGCTTTAAAAATAGGTTAGATAAGTACATGAGTGGGCGTCGGTACGTGTGAGTTGGACCTGCCGAGCATGAGCCTGTAGGTCTGCTACTGTGTATGTTCTTTTGTGACTAGTCATATTTTGGATTTTTTTTATTTTTTTAGTAAAATAAGTGATTAAAATATTGAATGCATTTTTATTTTGTTCCCCTAGCAGTAAATAGGTACCAGGGCGTTACCATACTGGTGTGGGCAGCATTCTGGGGACAAAATTAACCTAATTTGCCCGAAATGCTCTACATAACTAGGGGCTTTCATTTTACTGTCATTGATGTCTGCTAGGTCTGTATAAATTGTATCATGTAGTTTTAGACATAAGGATTTATTATTATTATTATTATTATTATTATTATTATTATTATTATTATTATTATTATTACAGAAGCATGAGCAATATTTCAGTATTGGTTATCATTGTGGGGTGGATGGGTTTACCTCTCTAACCTCCTGTGTAGACTAGAGAGTATTACAGACAATTATGGTAAAAGGGCACCTGATTCACTATGAACCTTCATTATAGACGACATTTTGTTGTGTGTGGAGTCTATCAAGTCATCGTTGACATGATAGAAGCTCCACACAGAGCGCAACATAGACTATAGAAAAGAATAAGATATTTGTTCAACACTTGGGAATATTTATTGTGGTAACGTTTCGCCAGCCATTGACTTCTTCGGTTCAATACAGAGAAGAACGGTGAAAGATGGGGAGTTTGAAGAAATCAGTTCCTCCTCCTGAACATTAATCAGTCCATCAATCTTTTCAAGATCAGTGGACTGATGTCATCGACTCCAGACTGAGAGACTGATTACCTCAGACTCCTTCTGTTCTTCACCATTCTCTTGTATGGACTGATGAAGCCATTGTGTGGCGAAACGTTTCCTCAATGAAGATACCCAAGTGTTGTCGGTTCTCTGAACCATTTATCTACAAGTTTGATGTGGTTAACAGTGAAACAGAGAAGTGCTTCTACATATGAATTTCCAAGGCTGCTGGAGGTAAAATTTGTTGGAATTTTTAATCCGGAGGGTTAGCCACCCAGGACGACCCAAGAATGTCAGTGTGTCATCGAGGACTGTCTTGTCTTATTTTCATTGTGGTCCTTCAGTCTTGTCTCCCAGGATACGACCCACATCAATCGACTAACACTCAGGTACCTATTTACTGCTAGGTGAACGGGGTCAGCAGGTGTAGGGAAACATGCTCAGTGCTTCCACCCGCCTCACTGACACCGTGAGGCGAGAGCATTGTCAATCGAGCCACGGAACACTATAAAGTAAACAACCGTTTCCCAGAAACTTTATGAAATGTCTTCTCTCGTCAATAATAAATATATATCTTTTTTGAAATATCGTGAGTTATAGATTAATAATAGTTTCAGATTTATCCAGCATTTTTTCCAGTTAATATCTCAGTCTATAGTGAAAAAATGCAATATTGTGATTATATTTAATATGTGTCAAATGCGCTCTGCGGGTGTTGCGAGTATGATGCCTGGCACGACGTACCAACTCATAACATTTGCCGTAAAACTCTCATATAAGCCTATATTGGAAAATATCTTCGCTCAAGTATAAGCTTTATCGTGCTCTTGATCAAGCTGACACCTAAGCAGAACTTTGTTGATAACATAGCCTATGTGACATGTCAAGATATCTTTTTAATGAAAATAAGATACCAGATATATTAAGCAAATTTTCTAAATATGCTGGTAACAGATAAGTGAACTGTAGGTATAAATCCGGATGTACTACTGTTAACTTTTGTGGGGCCTAGTGCCTAGGCCTTTTATACATCCATATGCTCTTGCACTATCGTCCACAGGATGGATATGGGGTGCACAGTAAACTAGCCGCTTCGGTGGCAAAATCTAATCATAGCCTCTGGCGATACTAGTACGTGTCAACGTGAAATACCAAGCCTTGTTGAATGTTTCAAATAGTGAGAGTGCGGCATGAAACACTCGTTTGAAATATATTAGAACAAAGTGGCAGACTTCTCTTCCTATATAATTTCACTCTGAATTTTAGGAAGCTGCACCCACCTGGAGACACTGTTCCTCGACTGAGCTGCAGGTATAACTTGTTTGATATTGAAGGAAGCAGGGTGAACCGACTATTCCTGACAACGTTGAATGACCTTTCAGTCCCAGCGCTGTGTAAATTCCACATCTCCCCCAACTCCACCTCCCTCTTCTCTCTGACAACACTGTTCAATAACGTCTGAAGATATCCAGGACCAAGACATGTGAGAGGACAGGTGTTCCCTGATTGATTTGTAATCCAACTCCGCTAGTTCGTTGAGTTGAAGAATTATACTCATATACTCGGCTTAACGCGATAATTAATTTTTAATAATGATCAGATGGTGACTTAACGGAAGAATGACTATTGTGTTATTATGAGGCATGTGCTATAGTAGGGATCGTCTTCTGGGTAAGTTATGACTGGCGGAACTCTTGCCATACTATACCATCGTCCAGGATTCCAGGAACAACATGGAGCTGCAGTTTGATTTATTGACAAGTCTTAGCTTCCAAGACATTGCCCTAGAGACTCCGAAATGTGCTTTATTATTTTAACGGAAAGCATTGTTAAGTACTTTATTACCTGCCTTCATTGCTAGTCTTTTTCGACCCCAGCTGATCTTCATTCCTTCACTCAGTGATCTTACGTTAGAGAGATTGGTTGTTTTGCGTAGAAACGTTGTTAAGTCATTGAATGACAAGATTTGTGTCTTCAGGAAAGACGACTAAAGAGAAATTCATCCTCAAAAAAACTGAAGAAAGAGAATGAATTACCTTCTGCGCCTTCGTTCTGGGTAGTTTTTCTCGACGTAATCGCGTCAATAAAATAAATTTCACGGGTTCGATTCCACTTTTGATTTTATTAACAAAGTAAAAGCATTTCAGCTGAAACTGGATATATCAGAAACCCAGGTAGAAGGGAATGGCACGTTTCGAATGGTTGGAGCCTTTTAATATAGAAACATCGATGTTACGTATGGAACGAATTACAAACCCATTTTGCTATTTCATCATTTTGAGCCAAAGTTTACAGAGAATAATATTTAATAGGAACTTTATATACACATTTAGGTACAGAGTGGTAGACTAAGCCAGCTGCTATCCGGAGTCTTTTATTTCCACCTTCGTGTAAAGGACAGCATGTTCAACCTTTTTCTTAACAAGTTAGAAGCTACAGCTGCAGCCTTGAAAGGTCGTGTCTTGTGTTATTGATGAAGACACCAGCTCAAGACAGGCTCAACATGCGACTTGTTTTACTATTGCCTGTAAGGTGGGGTTAGAACCAATGGCAAGTGCATAAGCCCCTGGGCCAGCTGGCTACAATAAGATTCACCCAACTAGGTATATTTATACATCATAGGAAGGTTAACATGGGCCACCACTGTGACTATAACTGTAAGTTTTTACAGATGAGTCTCTCGCCATTGTGGCTGTGACGGCCTCGCTGGCGGGAGATGCATCTGTAAAATCTTACATTTGTGGTCACAGTGGTGGCCCATGTTAACCTCCCTATAGTGTATAAATATGCCTAGTTGGATGAATTTTATTGTAGCCAGCTGATCTAGTGGCTTAAGCACTGACCTAGAGTTTTACGACCCACTTGCCATGGGTTCTAACCCCACCCGTACCCTTGTTTGTTTGCAGTCATGCTCCTACGATTTGGTGAGTCACACTTCCCTGTTGCCCGCCTGATTACCCAAGCTGTTGCTACCTACAGCCAGCAAACCCCCATATTCACAACTAAGCTTGACGGTCGACTTGTGTAACATCCAATACAAGAAGTTTCTGTACTGAATAATGATATCATTTATACAGTTGATAGATTATATGTACCTCCTTTATCTATTCTATCGGAAGCTGATTTATACTCGATAAACAGTTCAATAAATCTATATTTCTTCCCCTCGGGTTACCCACAAGAGTGATTCTTATAGCTAAGGTGTACTGTACATGAAACATTACCTTGACGTGGGGGGATACAACGTTCATTCATATTTTAAACCCCATGATTGACATTCTCCTGGCTGCCCCTCACAAGACCTGGCTGCCCCTCACAAGACCTGGCTGCCCCTCACAAGACCTGGCTACCTCTCACAAGACCTGGCTGCTTGTCACAAGACCTGGTTGCCTCTCGCAAGACCTGGCTACCTCTCACAAGACCTGGCTACCTCTCACAAGACCTGGTTGCCTCTCACAAGACCTGGTTACCTCTCACAAGACCTGGCTGCCTCTTGCAATACCTAGCTGCTTCTCACAAGACCTGGCTGCCTCTCACAAGACCTGGCTGCCTCTCACAAGACCTGGCTGCCTCTCACAAGACCGGCTACCTCACAATACCTGGCTACCTCTCAAAAGACCTGGCTGCCTCTCACAAAACTTGGCTGCCTCTCACAAGACCTGGCTACCTCTCACAAGACCTGGCTGCCTCTCACAAGACCTGGCTACCTCTCACAATACCTGGCTGCCTCTCACAAGATCTGGCTATCTCTCACAAGACCTGGCTACCTCTCACAAGACCTGGCTACCTTTCACAAGACCTGGCTGCCTCTCACAAGACCTGGCTGCCTCTCACAAGACCTGGCTACCTCTCAAAAGACCTGGCTGCCTCTCACAAGACCTGGCTGCCTCTCACAAGATCTGGCTATCTCTCACAAGACCTGGCTGCCTCTCACAAGACCTGGCTGCCTCTCACAAGACCTGGCTGCCTCTCACAAGACCTGGCTGCCTCTCACAAGACCTGGCTACCTCTCACAAGACCTGGCTACCTCTCACAAGACCTGGCTGCCTCTCACAAGACCTGGCTGCCTCTCACAAGACCTGGCTGCCTCTCACAAGACCTGGCTGCCTCTCACAAGACCTGGCTGCCTCTCACAAGACCTGGCTGCCTCTCACAAGACCTGGCTGCCTCTCACAAGACCTGGCTGCCTCTCACAAGACCTGGCTGCCTCTCACAAGACCTGGCTGCCTCTCACAAGACCTGGCTGCCTCTCACAAGACCTGGCTGCCTCTCACAAGACCTGGCTGCCTCTCACAAGACCTGGCTGCCTCTCACAAGACCTGGCTGCCTCTCACAAGACCTGGCTGCCTCTCACAAGACCTGGCTGCCTCTCACAAGACCTGGCTGCCCCTCACAAGACCTGGCTGCCTCTCACAAGACCTGGCTGCCTCTCACAAGACCTGGCTGCCTCTCACAAGACCTGGCTGCCTCTCACAAGACCTGGCTGCCTCTCACAAGACCTGGCTGCCTCTCACAAGACCTGGCTGCCTCTCACAAGACCTGGCTGCCTCTCACAAGACCTGGCTGCCTCTCACAAGACCTGGCTGCCTCTCACAAGACCTGGCTGCCTCTCACAAGACCTGGCTGCCTCTCACAAGACCTGGCTGCCTCTCACAAGACCTGGCTGCCTCTCACAAGATCTGGCTACCTCTCACAAGACCTGGCTACCTCTCACAAGACCTGGCTGCCTCTCACAAGACCTGGCTGTCTCTCACAGGACCTGGCTGCCTCTCACAAGACCTGGCTGCCTCTCACAAGACCTGGTTGCCTCTCACAAGACCTGGCTGTCTCTCACAAGACCTGGCTGCCTCTCACAAGACCTGGCTGCCACTCAAAAGACCTGGCTGCCTCTCACAAGACCTGGCTGCCTCTCACAAGACCTGGCTGCCTCTCACAAGACCTGGCTGCCTCTCACAAGACCTGGCTGCCTCTCTTGTCTTCTGCACTATATTGTTTCTCATGTTGAAGATGTAGTTGTGATGGTTGAACATTGTTATCGTTGGTTGAACATATTTAATGTTATTTGAACATGGTTATTGTTAGTCATTGTTATTGTTAGTTGAACATGGTTATTGTTGAACATGGTTATTGTTAGACGTTGTTATTGTTAGTTGAACATGGTTATTGTTAGGTGAACATGGTTATTGTTAGTTGGACATGGTTATTGTTGAGTATTGTTATTGTTAATTGAACATGGTTGTTAGTTGAACATGGTTATTGTTAGTTGAACATTGTTATTGTTAGTTGAACATTGTTATTGTTAGTTGAACATTGTTATTCTTAGTTGAACATGTTTTTTTAGTTGAACATGGTTATTGTTAGTTGAACATGGTTATTGTTAGTTGAACATGGTTATTGTTAGTTGAACATTGTTATTGTTAGTTGAACATTGTTATTGTTAGTTGAACATGGTTATTGTTAGTTGAACATGGTTATTGTTAGTTGAACATTGTTATTGTTAGTTGAACATTGTTATTGTTAGTTGAACATGGTTATTGTTAGTTGAACATTGTTATTGTTTGTTGAACATGGTTATTGTTAGTTGAACATGGTTATTGTTAGTTGGACATTGTTATTGTTAGTTGAACATGGTTATTGTTAGTTGAACATGGTTATTGTTAGTTGAACATGGTTATTGTTAGTTGAACATGGTTATTGTTAGTTGAGTATTTTTATTGTTGGTTGAACATGGTTATTGTTTGTTAAACATTGTTATTGGTAGTTGAACATGGTTATTGTTAGTTGAACATCGTTATTGTTAGTTGAACATTGTTATTGTTAGTTGAACATGGTTATTGTTAGTTGAACATTGTTATTGTTAGTTGAACATGGTTATTGTTTGTTAAACATTGTTATTGGTAGTTGAACATCGTTATTGTTAGTTGAACATCGTTTTTGTTAGTTGAACATTGTTATTGTTAGTTTAACATGATTGTTAGTTGAACATGGTTATTGTTAGTTGAACATGGTTATTGGTAGTTGAACATGGTTATTGGTAGTTGAACATGGTTATTTGTAGTTGAACATGGTTATTTGTAGTTGAACATGGTTATTTGTAGTTGAACATCGTTATTGTTAGTTGAACATGGCTATTCTTAGGTGAACATGGTTATTGTTAGTTGAACATTGTTATTATTTGTTGAATATGGTTATTGTTAGTTGAACATGGTTATTGTTAGTTGTACATTGTTATTGTTTGTTGAAGATGGTTATTGTTAGTTGAACATGGTTATTGTTAGTTGAACATGGTTATTGTTAGTTGAAGATGGTTGTTAGTTGAACATGGTTATTGTTAGTTGAACATGGCTATTGGTAGTTGAACATGGCTATTAGTAGTTGAACATGGTTATTGTTAGTTGTACATTGTTATTGTTTGTTGAACATGGTTATTGCTAGTTGAACATTGTTATTGTTAGTTGAAGATGGTTGTTAGTTGAACATGGTTATTGTTAGTGGAATATGGTTATTGTTAGTTGAACATTGTTATTGTTAGTTTAACTTGGTTTTAGTTGAACATGGTTATTTTTTGTTGAACATGGTTATTGTTAGTTGAACATGGTTATTGTTAGTTGAACATGGTTATTGTCAGTTGAACATGGTTATTGTTAGTTGAACATGGTTTTGTTAAACATTGTTATTGTTGAACATTGTTATTGTTAGTTGAACATGGTTGTTAGGTGAACATGGTTATTGTTAGTTGAACATGGTTGTTAGTTGAACATGGTTATTGTTAGTTGAACATGGTTATTGTTAGTTGAACATGGTTATTGTTAGTTGAACATGGTTATTGTTAGTTGAACATGGTTATTGTTAGTTGAACATGGTTATTGTTAGTTGAACATGGTCATTGTTAGTTGAACATGGTCATTGTTAGTTGAACATGGTTATTGTTAGTTGAACATGGTTATTGTTAGTTGGACATGGTCATTGTTAGTTGGACATGGTCATTGTTAGTTGAACATGGTCATTGTTAGTTGAACATGGTCATTGTTAGTTGAACATGGTTATTGTTAGTTTAATATGGTTATTGTTAAAGTTGAACATGGTTATTTTCTCTCATGTTATACTTACGCTCTTGTTTACGATCATTACGATTGTGTTAGTCGTGGCTATTTAACGTCATCTGATAAAGAACTAATATTATATTGTAGATATAGTCCTTCAGTGTCCCTGGGGAAGAGTTCTGGTTATGGCGGTGAAAATGGAGACTTAGGTTGGTGTTCTTAATGGGTCATAAGTTTATATTAAGTAGTGAAGCCAAACCTCTTACGGGGACGTTCAGTACAAGCTGTAGTGAAGGCTCGATGCTTCGTTCGCTAAGACCTAACTGCACTCGCCTGACTTCTTGTTCCGTCAGTTCTAAAATTAGAGAATGTATATTTTGCTTGACTGTCCGACTTTCATTTATGGATGATCTAAGGCAGTGGTTCCCAACCTTTTCTTACTCCCGCACCCCTATAAAATTTTTGCTCTAGCCTCGCACCCCTACAATTTAAACTTTATTCAAGGATAAAGGATGTGGAATCATACTAAATTTTATCAAAAAATATTTCACTTTCTAATATATTATGTGAACAAAAATCAGACTTACAGAAAAGAAACATATCACAGATTGATATTTGAATACACCTTACAAAAATAATAACTCTTGCTTGAAATATATACAAAAAAGTCAAATCAAGAACTAGCTTTTAAACCTTTAAAAAGGAATTTTATTTTTTTAATATGTAAAAAATCAAACATATGGACAGGAAAGGATGTCTCCGATTAACATTTGAATATACCATACAAAAAATAGTTAGTTTCTTTAAATATGTACAAGATAATAAAATCAAAAGACTGACTTCCAAAAAGTTTGCGAATCCATTTTAATTCAATGACTCTTTTGTTCCTGTTTCTTTATTGAGAGTTTTTAAGACGGACGCTTCTCGCGCCCCCTGGAATGATGTCTCGCACCCCCAGGGGGTGCGATCACCCCTGGTTGGGAACCCCTGATCTAAGGTGTTACTGAAATGTTGGTTTTTCTAGGTTAGGTTAACCTATACCTTTTGTTATTAATAACTAAAATATAATGAACACTTGTTAATGCTCAGTAATAACCAACATCGGGAGATTAATTGATCTGTATATTTCGACCCCCATCTGGAATCCTCTTCAGTAGATCTGCTGAAGAGGGTTCCAGAAGGGGGTCGAAATGTACAGAGCAGTGAACTTCCGGTGTTTTTGTCTCCATGTGGGTTATTATTAAGCTGCCTTTGTTGTTATTATGCCCCGAACAGGACTCACATTTTTACATAGTTTCTAGAGCCATATTGTGGTGCAGGAAATTATGGCGCCTCTAGCCAAGAGTGGAAGTGTCTTAGGAATCTAATCAGAGACTCGTAACTTGCTGGCGAGGGAAGCGAGGAGGTGAGATGTCCAGCAGTGTAACTACGCCATTTACATCAGCTGGGAGAAGTGGTTTATACACTGCAGTGTATAAGCCACTTCTCCCAGCAAATGCTGTACGTAAAATGGTTATAATAACTGTAATATTTAAAGGGGGTGGACCGGTAAGTCAGCGGAAGTCCTCGGTCAGATGACCAAAAGGTCCAGCTGTGGGTCATGGTATAACTAAGACCCGCGTCAGGAAACACTTGTTCTGTTTCCTGACGAACCTACCCAGCCCAACCATATACTGGACCTTTCTCAAGATTGATGGACAGAACACATCTCCAGGCTGAGGGACTGATTACCTCAAAATCCTCCTCATCTTTCACTTCTCTGTTCTTTGTATTAGACTGAAGGATCCACTGGTTGGGGAAACGTTTTGTTTATTTGTTTATTAATTTGATTAATTTGAACGTTAGCACAATTGTCTCACTCTTTTGCCAGGGGATGTCTCTCAGTCCCTGGTAAGTAGCAATATTGACTGTTTGGACGCAAAAACTCGCAAAAAGAAACTTGGAAAGTTTGGTCTAAGTTTCATGAGAGTGACAAGGTCTTAGGGTCTGTCTATAACATGAACGACATCCAAATTCTTTCGTTATTTCATAGACGGAAAGTTAAATACACAAATAACCCGCATATAGGAGACTGAAACCTGTGACATTTTCGACCGAAACGTCGTCGTAAGTTTCATTCTGATTTTTTTTTTTTTTAATTGTTCAAGTCGCAGTATTGTGCATTTTTATTGTTTACGGAACGTTAAGGCTTAGAAGAAAATAAATTACGAAGTGGCTTACGTCTGGCAACGCGGGAAGTGGCTTACGTCTGGCAACGCGGGAAGTGGCTTACGTCTGGCAACGCTGGAACTGACTTACGTCTGGCAACGCGGGAAATGACTTACGTCTGGCAACGCGGGAAGTGACTTACGTCTGGCAACGCGGGAAGTGGCTTACGTCTGGCAACGCGGGAAGTGACATACGTCTGGCAACGCGGGAAGTGACTTACGTCTGGCAACGCGGGAAATGACTTACGTCTGGCAACGCGGGAAGTGACTTACGTCTGGCAACGCGGGAAGTGACTTACGTCTGGCAACGCGGGAAGTGACTTACGTCTGGCAACGCGGGAAGTGACTTACGTCTGGCAACGCAGGAAGTGGCTTACGTCTGGCAACGCGGGAAGTGACTTCTCTCTTGAACTATTAAAAATAAACACTGGAAGATAAGCTGCATTCTGTTATTATTATTATTATCATAACCTTTATTTCTACCAGTACATGTACAAGGTATACAGTTCTAGCTGGCATCAGTGACATACTATATAGAAAGCCACTTGTTATGTAGAGCATTTCCCGCAGATTAGGTCAATTTTGTCCCAGGATGCGACCCACACCAGTCGACTAACACCCAGGTACCTATTTTACTGCTAGGTGAACATGGACAGCAGGTGTCTTATTAAGGAAACACGTCCAAATGTTTCCACCCGTACCGGGAATCGAACCACGGGCCTCAGTGTGTGAGCCGAGTGCGCTAGCATTCGAGCTACGGGAGAAAGCGTTAAACCCGTAGGGGAAAGGGGGGATACTTCTAGTACCTTGGATCAAGAGCCCATCACGTGCTGGCCTTGACGGTCTCGAAGTGATTTGTGTGAGAGTTGACTTAAATATTTATACCTGAAATTTACTTGGTGGTGTAATAGACATTCCTGCTACGTCCCACTCCTAGTGTATGTTCTAGAACCTGAGTGTATGTTCTAGAACCTGAGTGTGTTCTAGAACCTGAGTGTATTGTTCTAGAACCTGAGTGTATGTTCTAGAACCTGAGTGTATGTTCTAGAACCTGAGTGTATTGTTCTAGAACCTGAGTGTATTGTTCTAGAACCTGAGTGTATTGTTCTAGAACCAGAGTGTATGTTCTAGAACCTGAGTGTTCTAGAACCTGAGTGTATTGTTCTAGAACCTGAGTGTATGTTCTAGAACCTGAGTGTTCTAGAACCTGAGTGTATTGTTCTAGAACCTGAGTATTGTTCTAGAACCTGAGTGTATGTTCTAGAACCTGAGTGTATGTTGTAGAACCTGAGTGTATGTTGTAGAACCTGAGTGTATGATCTAGAACCTGAGTGTATGTTCTAGAACCTGAGTGTATTGTTCTAGAACCTGAGTGTATGTTCTAGAACCTGAGTGTATGTTCTAGAACCTGAGTGTTCTAGAACCTGAGTGTATGTTCTAGAACCTGAGTGTATGTTCTAGAACCTGAGTGTATTGTTCTAGAACCTGAGTGTATGTTCTAGAACCTGAGTGTATGTTCTAGAACCTGAGTGTATTGTTCTAGAACCTGAGTGTATTGTTCTAGAACCTGAGTGTATTGTTCTAGAACCTGAGTGTATTGTTCTAGAACCTGAGTGTATGTTCTAGAACCTGAGTGTATTCTAGAACCTGAGTGTATTGTTCTAGAACCTGAGTGTATGTTCTAGAACCTGAGTGTATTGTTCTAGAACCTGAGTGTATGTTCTAGAACGTGAGTGTATTGTTCTAGAACCTGAGTGTATGTTGTAGAACCTGAGTGTATGTTGTAGAACCTGAGTGTATGTTGTAGAACCTGAGTGTATGTTCTAGAACCTGAGTGTATGTTGTAGAACCTGAGTGTATGTTCTAGAACCTGAGTGTATGTTCTAGAACCTGAGTGTATGTTCTAGAACCTGAGTGTATGTTCTAGAAACTGAGTGTATTGTTCTAGAACCTGAGTGTATGTTCTAGAACCTGAGTGTATGTTGTAGAACCTGAGTGTATGTTGTAGAACCTGAGTGTATTGTTCTAGAACCTGAGTGTATGTTGTAGAACCTGAGTGTATTGTTCTAGAACCTGAGTGTATGTTGTAGAACCTGAGTGTATGTTGTAGAACCTGAGTGTATTGTTCTAGAACCTGAGTGTATGTTCTAGAACCTGAGTGTATGTTCTAGAACCTGAGTGTATTGTTCTAGAACCTGAGTGTATGTTCTAGAACCTGAGTGTATTGTTCTAGAACCTGAGTGTATGTTCTAGAACCTGAGTGTATGTTCTAGAACCTGAGTGTATTGTTCTAGAACCTGAGTGTATTGTTCTAGAACCTGAGTGTGTTCTAGAACCTGAGTGTTCTAGAACCTGAGTGTTCTAGAACCTGAGTGTATTGTTCTAGAACCTGAGTGTATGTTCTAGAACCTGAGTGTATTGTTCTAGAACCTGAGTGTATGTTCTAGAACCTGAGTGTATGTTCTAGAACCTGAGTGTATTGTTCTAGAACCTGAGTGTATTGTTCTAGAACCTGAGTGTATGTTCTAGAACCTGAGTGTATGTTCTAGAACCTGAGTGTGTTCTAGAACCTGAGTGTATTCTAGAACCTGAGTGTGTTCTAGAACCTAAGTGTTCTAGAACCTGAGTGTATTGTTCTAGAACCTGAGTGTATGTTCTAGAACCTGAGTGTATTCTAGAACCTGAGTGTATGTTCTAGAACCTGAGTGTATGTTGTAGAACCTGAGTGTATTGTTCTAGAACCTGAGTGTATTGTTCTAGAACCTGAGTGTATGTTCTAGAACCTGAGTGTATTGTTCTAGAACCTGAGTGTATGTTCTAGAACCTGAGTGTATTGTTCTAGAACCTGAGTGTATGTTCTAGAACCTGAGTGTATGTTCTAGAACCTGAGTGTATTGTTCTAGAACCTGAGTGTATTGTTCTAGAACCTGAGTGTATGTTCTAGAACCTGAGTGTATTGTTCTAGAACCTGAGTGTATGTTCTAGAACCTGAGTGTATTGTTCTAGAACCTGAGTGTATTGTTCTAGAACCTGAGTGCATTGTTCTAGAACCTGAGTGTATGTTCTAAAACCTGAGTGTATGTTCTAGAACCTGAGTGTATTGTTCTAGAACCTGAGTGTTCTAGAACCTGAGTGTATTGTTCTAGAACCTGAGTGTATGTTCTAGAACCTGAGTGTATGTTCTAGAACCTGAGTGTATGTTCTAGAACCTGAGTGTATTGTTCTAGAACCTGAGTGTATGTTGTAGAACCTGAGTGTATGTTGTAGAACCTGAGTGTATGTTGTAGAACCTCAGTGTATGTTGTAGAACCTCAGTGTATGTTCTAGAACCTGAGTGTATTGTTCTAGAACCTGAGTGTATTGTTCTAGAACCTGAGTGTATGTTGTAGAACCTGAGTGTATGTTGTAGAACCTGAGTGTATGTTGTAGAACCTGAGTGTATTGTTCTAGAACCTGAGTGTATGTTCTAGAACCTGAGTGTATTGTTCTAGAACCTGAGTGTATTGTTCTAGAACCTGAGTGTATGTTGTAGAACCTGAGTGTATGTTCTAGAACCTGAGTGTATGTTGTAGAACCTGAGTGTATGTTCTAGAACCTGAGTGTATGTTGTAGAACCTGAGTGTATTGTTCTAGAACCTTAATGTATGTTCTAGAACCTGAGTGTATGTTCTAGAACCTGAGTGTATGTTCTAGAACCTGAGTGTATTGTTCTAGAACCTGAGTGTATGTTCTAGAACCTGAGTGTATTGTTCTAGAACCTGAGTGTATTGTTCTAGAACCTGAGTGTATGTTCTAGAACCTGAGTGTATTCTAGAACCTGAGTGTATGTTCTAGAACCTGAGTGTATTGTTCTAGAACCTGAGTGTATGTTCTAGAACCTGAGTGTATTGTTCTAGAACCTGAGTGTATGTTCTAGAACCTGAGTGTATTCTAGAACCTGAGTGTATGTTTTAGAACCTGAGTGTTCTAGAACCTGAGTGTATTGTTCTAGAACCTGTGTGTTCTAGAACCTGAGTGTTCTAGAACCTGAGTGTATTGTTCTAGAACCTGAGTGTATGTTCTAGAACCTGAGTGTATTGTTCTAGAACCTGATTGTATGTTCTAGAACCTGATTGTATGTTCTAGAACCTGAGTGTATGTTCTAGAACCTGAGTGTACTAGAACCTGAGTGTATTGTTCTAGAACCTGAGTGTATGTTCTAGAACCTGAGTGTATTCTAGAACCTGAGTGTATTGTTCTAGAACCTGAGTGTATGTTCTAGAACCTGAGTGTATTGTTCTAGAACCTGAGTGTATGTTCTAGAACCTGAGTGTATTGTTCTAGAACCTGAGTGTATGTTCTAGAACCTGAGTGTATGTTCTAGAACCTGAGTGTGTGTTCTAGAACCTGAGTGTTCTAGAACCTGAGTGTATTGTTCTAGAACCTGTGTGTATGTTCTAGAACCTGAGTGTATGTTCTAGAACCTGAGTGTATTGTTCTAGAACCTGAGTGTATTGTTCTAGAACCTGAGTGTATGTTCTAGAACCTGAGTGTATGTTCTAGAACCTGAGTGTATTGTTCTAGAACCTGAGTGTATTGTTCTAGAACCTGAGTGTATGTTCTAGAACCTGAGTGTATTGTTCTAGAACCTGAGTGTATTGTTCTAGAACCTGAGTGTATGTTCTAGAACCTGAGTGTATTGTTCTAGAACCTGAGTGTATGTTGTAGAACCTGAGTGTATGTTGTAGAACCTGAGTGTATGTTGTAGAACCTCAGTGTATGTTGTAGAACCTCAGTGTATGTTCTAGAACCTGAGTGTATTGTTCAAGAACCTGAGTGTATTGTTCTAGAACCTGAGTGTATGTTGTAGAACCTGAGTGTATGTTGTAGAACCTGAGTGTATGTTGTAGAACCTGAGTGTATGTTCTAGAACCTGAGTGTATTGTTCTAGAACCTGAGTGTATGTTGTAGAACCTGAGTGTATGTTCTAGAACCTGAGTGTATGTTGTAGAACCTGAGTGTATGTTCTAGAACCTGAGTGTATGTTGTAGAACCTGAGTGTATTGTTCTAGAACCTTAATGTATGTTCTAGAACCTGAGTGTATGTTCTAGAACCTGAGTGTATGTTCTAGAACCTGAGTGTATTGTTCTAGAACCTGAGTGTATGTTCTAGAACCTGAGTGTATTGTTCTAGAACCTGAGTGTATTGTTCTAGAACCTGAGTGTATGTTCTAGAACCTGAGTGTATTCTAGAACCTGAGTGTATGTTCTAGAACCTGAGTGTATTGTTCTAGAACCTGAGTGTATGTTCTAGAACCTGAGTGTATTGTTCTAGAACCTGAGTGTATGTTCTAGAACCTGAGTGTATTCTAGAACCTGAGTGTATGTTTTAGAACCTGAGTGTTCTAGAACCTGAGTGTATTGTTCTAGAACCTGTGTGTTCTAGAACCTGAGTGTTCTAGAACCTGAGTGTATTGTTCTAGAACCTGAGTGTATGTTCTAGAACCTGAGTGTATTGTTCTAGAACCTGATTGTATGTTCTAGAACCTGATTGTATGTTCTAGAACCTGAGTGTATGTTCTAGAACCTGAGTGTACTAGAACCTGAGTGTATTGTTCTAGAACCTGAGTGTATGTTCTAGAACCTGAGTGTATTCTAGAACCTGAGTGTATTGTTCTAGAACCTGAGTGTATGTTCTAGAACCTGAGTGTATTGTTCTAGAACCTGAGTGTATGTTCTAGAACCTGAGTGTATTGTTCTAGAACCTGAGTGTATGTTCTAGAACCTGAGTGTATGTTCTAGAACCTGAGTGTGTGTTCTAGAACCTGAGTGTTCTAGAACCTGAGTGTATTGTTCTAGAACCTGAGTGTATGTTCTAGAACCTGAGTGTATGTTCTAGAACCTGAGTGTATTGTTCTAGAACCTGAGTGTATGTTCTAGAACCTGAGTGTATGTTCTAGAACCTGAGTGTATTGTTCTAGAACCTGAGTGTATTGTTCTAGAACCTGAGTGTATGTTCTAGAACCTGAGTGTATTGTTCTAGAACCTGAGTGTATTGTTCTAGAACCTGAGTGTATGTTCTAGAACCTGGGTGTATTGTTCTAGAACCTGAGTGTATGTTGTAGAACCTGAGTGTATGTTGTAGAACCTGAGTGTATGTTGTAGAACCTCAGTGTATGTTGTAGAACCTCAGTGTATGTTCTAGAACCTGAGTGTATTGTTCAAGAACCTGAGTGTATTGTTCTAGAACCTGAGTGTATGTTGTAGAACCTGAGTGTATGTTGTAGAACCTGAGTGTATGTTGTAGAACCTGAGTGTATGTTCTAGAACCTGAGTGTATTGTTCTAGAACCTGAGTGTATTGTTCTAGAACCTGAGTGTATGTTGTAGAACCTGAGTGTATGTTCTAGAACCTGAGTGTATGTTCTAGAACCTGAGTGTATTGTTCTAGAACCTGAGTGTATGTTCTAGAACCTGAGTGTATTGTTCTAGAACCTGAGTGTATTGTTCTAGAACCTGAGTGTATGTTCTAGAACCTGAGTGTATTGTTCTAGAACCTGAGTGTATGTTCTAGAACCTGAGTGTATTGTTCTAGAACCTGAGTGTATGTTCTAGAACCTGAGTGTATTGTTCTAGAACCTGCGTGTATGTTCTAGAACCTGAGTGTATTGTTCTAGAACCTGATTGTATGTTCTAGAACCTGATTGTATGTTCTAGAACCTGAGTGTATGTTCTAGAACCTGAGTGTACTAGAACCTGAGTGTATTGTTCTAGAACCTGAGTGTATTGTGCTAGAACCTGAGTGTATGTTCTAGAACCTGAGTGTATTGTTCTAGAACCTGAGTGTATGTTCTAGAACCTGAGTGTATTGTTCTAGAACCTGAGTGTATGTTCTAGAACCTGAGTGTATTGTTCTAGAACCTGAGTGTATGTTCTAGAACCTGAGTGTATGTTCTAGAACCTGAGTGTGTGTTCTAGAACCTGAGTGTTCTAGAACCTGAGTGTATTGTTCTAGAACCTGAGTGTATTGTTCTAGAACCTGAGTGTATGTTCTAGAACCTGAGTGTATTGTTCTAGAACCTGAGTGTATGTTCTAGAACCTGAGTGTATTGTTCTAGAACCTGAGTGTATGTTCTAGAACCTGAGTGTATTGTTCTAGAACCTGCGTGTATGTTCTAGAACCTGAGTGTATTGTTCTAGAACCTGATTGTATGTTCTAGAACCTGATTGTATGTTCTAGAACCTGAGTGTATGTTCTAGAACCTGAGTGTACTAGAACCTGAGTGTATTGTTCTAGAACCTGAGTGTATTGTGCTAGAACCTGAGTGTATGTTCTAGAACCTGAGTGTATTGTTCTAGAACCTGAGTGTATGTTCTAGAACCTGAGTGTATTGTTCTAGAACCTGAGTGTATGTTCTAGAACCTGAGTGTATTGTTCTAGAACCTGAGTGTATGTTCTAGAACCTGAGTGTATGTTCTAGAACCTGAGTGTGTGTTCTAGAACCTGAGTGTTCTAGAACCTGAGTGTATTGTTCTAGAACCTGAGTGTATTGTTCTAGAACCTGAGTGTATGTTCTAGAACCTGAGTGTATTCTAGAACCTGAGTGTATTCTAGAACCTGAGTGTTCTAGAACCTGAGTGTATGTTGTAGAACCTGAGTGTATTGTTCTAGAACCTGAGTGTATGTTCTAGAACCTTTGTGTATGTTCTAGAACCTGAGTGTATTCTAGAACCTGAGTGTATTCTAGAACCTGAGTGTATGTTCTAGAACCTGAGTGTATTGTTCTAGAACCTGAGTGTATTGTTCTAGAACCTGAGTGTATGTTCTAGAACCTGAGTGTATGTTCTAGAACCTGAGTGTATTGTTCTAGAACCTGAGTGTATTGTTCTAGAACCTGAGTATGTTCTAGAACCTGAGTGTATGTTCTAGAACCTGAGTGTGTTCTAGAACCTGAGTGTGTTCTAGAACCTGAGTGTTCTAGAACCTGAGTGTATGTTCTAGAACCTGAGTGTATTGTTCTAGAACCTGAGTGTATGTTCTAGAACCTGAGTGTATGTTCTAGAACCTGAGTGTATTGTTCTAGAACCTGAGTGTATGTTCTAGAACCTGAGTGTATTCTAGAACCTGAGTGTATTCTAGAACCTGAGTGTATGTTCTAGAACCTGAATGTATTGTTCTAGAACCTGAGTGTATGTTCTAGAACCTGAGTGTATTGTTCTAGAACCTGAGTGTATGTTCTAGAACCTGAGTGTATTATTCTAGAACCTGAGTGTATGTTCTAGAACCTGAGTGTATGTTCTAGAACCAGAGTGTATGTTCTAGAACCTGAGTGTATTCTAGAACCTGAGTGTTCTAGAACCTGAGTGTATTGTTCTAGAACCTGAGTGTATGTTCTAGAACCTGAGTGTATTCTAGAACCTGAGTGTATTGTTCTAGAACCTGAGTGTATGTTCTAGAACCTGAGTGTGTTCTATAACCTGAGTGTTCTAGAACCTGAGTGTATTGTTCTAGAACCTGAGTGTATGTTCTAGAACCTGAGTGTATGTTCTAGAACCTGAGTGTTCTAGAACCTGAGTGTACTAGAATCTGAGTGTATTGTTCTAGAACCTGAGTGTATTGTTCTAGAACCTGAGTGTATTGTTCTAGAACCTGAGTGTATGTTCTAGAACCTGAGTGTACTAGAACCTGAGTGTACTAGAACCTGAGTGTATTGTTCTAGAACCTGAGTGTATTATTCTAGAACCTGAGTGTATGTTCTAGAACCTGAGTGTATTGTTCTAGAACCTGAGTGTATGTTCTAGAACCTGAGTGTATTGTTCTAGAACCTGAGTGTATGTTCTAGAACCTGAGTGTATTGTTCTAGAACCTGAGTGTATGTTCTAGAACCTGAGTGTATGTTCTAGAACCTGAGTGTATGTTCTAGAACCTGAGGTTCTAGAACCTGAGTGTATTGTTCTAGAACCTGAGTGTATGTTCTAGAACCTGAGTGTATTGTTCTAGAACCTGAGTGTATTGTTCTAGAACCTGAGTGTATGTTCTAGAACCTGAGTGTATGTTCTAGAACCTGAGTGTATTGTTCTAGAACCTGAGTGTATTGTTCTAGAACCTGAGTGTATTGTTCTAGAACCTGAGTGTGTTCTAGAACCTGAGTGTTCTAGAACCTGAGTGTGTTCTAGAACCTGAGTGTATTGTTCTAGAACCTGAGTGTTCTAGAACCTGAGTGTATTCTAGAACCTGAGTGTGTTCTAGAACCTGAGTGTTCTAGAACCTGAGTGTTCTAGAACCTGAGTGTGTTCTATAACCTGAGTGTTCTAGAACCTGAGTGTATTCTAGAACCTGAGTGTATTGTTCTAGTACCTGAGTGTGTTCTAGAACCTGAGTGTTCTAGAACCTGAGTGTGTTCTAGAACCTGAGTGTATTGTTCTAGAACTTGAGTGTGTTCTAGAACCTGAGTGTGTTCTAGAACCTGAGTGTGTTGTTCTAGAAGCTGAGTGTATGTATTGTACAACGTGAGTGTATGTATTGTACAACGTGTGTATTGTACAACCTGTGTGTGTGTATTGTACAACGTGAGTGTATGTATTGTACAACGTGTGTATTGTACAACGTGTGTGTGTGTATTGTACAACGTGTGTGTGTGTATTGTACAACGTGTGTGTGTGTATTGTACAACGTGTGTGTATTGTACAACGTGTGTGTGTGTATTGTACGTGTGTGTGTGTGTATTGTACAACGTGTGTGTGTGTATTGTACAACGTGTGTGTGTGTATTGTACAACGTGTGTATTGTACAACGTGTGTGTATTGTACAACGTGTGTGTATTGTACAACGTGTGTGTGTTGTACAACGTGTGTGTGTTGTACAACGTGTGTGTGTATTGTACAACGTGTGTGTGTGTATTGTACGTGTGTGTGTATTGTACAACGTGTGTGTGTGTATTGTACGTGTGTGTATTGTACAACGTGTGTGTGTTGTACAACGTGTGAGTGTTGTACAACGTGTGTGTGTTGTACAACGTGTGAGTGTTGTACAACGTGTGTGTGTTGTACAACGTGTGTGTGTGTGTGTGTATTGTACAACGTGTGTGTTGTACAACGTGTGTGTGTTGTACAACGTGTGTGTGTGTATTGTACAACGTGTGTGTGTGTATTGTACGTGTGTGTGTTTTGTACAACGTGTGTGTGTATTGTACAACGTGAGTGTGTGTGTATTGTATACACTCTTCAGGTCACTTGTTCTATCTAGGCTGGAATATTGCTGCACACTAACAGCACCTTTCAAGGCAGGTGAAATTGCTGACCTAGAAAATGTACAGAGAACCTTCACGGCGCGCATAACGGAGATAAAACACCTCAATTACTGGGAGCGCTTGAGGTT
>NC_091342.1:29908063-29955563 GCF_038502225.1 Cherax quadricarinatus | reverse complement strand
GACTGTGCTGGTGGATGACTGGTTAACAATGTATACGCACTAGACTGGTGAGTGTGACTGTGCTGGTGGATGACTGGTTAACAATGTATACACACTAGACTGGTGAGTGTGACTGTGCTGGTGGATGACTGGTTAACAATGTATACGCACTAGACTGGTGAGTGTGACTGTGCTGGTGGATGAACTGATCAAAAAGCAGTTAATGTTTTACTGGTGTGAATGTTAAAGGTTCTCACTGTGGTACTCTGGTCCCACTTGAGTGCACACTACTGTGGCCTTTTATGATCTTTGATATATGTATGACGTCTTGTTCTGGCTGGTATTAACCTGATCGTCACCACACCAATAATGGCCTCTTCCCCTCCCTTATACATTCCGCCAGTGATATTTAGCCTGTGGGTAATTTTTCCAGAAATAATGACAGGGGAACTAGCTTGGCGGGGAGTTTATTGGCGTTCATATAATCTTGGCTGTGTGCTGGGGCATTCGTCAAGCTGATCAAAAAAATAATGTAAATAAAATATTACCTGACATAAATTATCTCTTGGTGGGTGTGCTGGACCACTGGTTGTCAACACACCCTGCTGAGCGACGCTCCAGTATGAAGAACAGAAGATAAAACAAACATGGAATCAAAAATAAACTATCGTACTATAGTGATATAAGAAACCGCACGAAAGATAATACAAGGATTGATCACTGGACATGTTAAAATACTAGTGGCTTACCTGAACCAGTTATACATCACCTAGAACCCTCTCCTGGTACACTACACAAGACTTGCGTTGACACTAGGGGAAATGGATTTCTGTGGCTTCGCTACCTGAGAAAGTTCTCTGTACGTTTCCCAGCTCAGCAGTGTCGCTTGCCTTGCAATAGTAGTCTAGACTAGAGAGAACAAGTGACTTAGTGAGTATCATCATTGGGTCAGCATCTCTTGTCTAGAAAGATCTAGTTATTCATCCTGTCATTTTCCTTGCAGTAACAGTAGCAACATTGTTGTGATCCTTGAATGTGAGATCTTCTGACATCATTACTATTAAGTCTGGGAAATGGAACCTTTACTCTACTGAATGATGAGTGTTTTGTGCTCCGTTACAATTTTTATTTCCACCCATTTTTCTATAGAGGAACAACTGCAACTTGTCCTCGCTAGAAATCACAGTATTATCTGAGGCCCACCAGAAGGCTTGATTTACTGTGTCTTCGTCGGATAACACACTCATAGGGATTCTGGTGTCAACAGAAGTGTTAGTGGTATGATTTATGCTCTTGTCGTATATAAGAATGAGAAACAGAAGTGAGCAAGTATTGTGTCATGAGGAACAAAGCTTTCCACACAGGAGATTTTCTGAAAAAGGTTACATTTGTGGTCACAATGGTGGCCCATGTTAACCTTCCTGTGGTGTATAAATATACTTACTTGGATGAATCTTATTGTAGCCAGCTGGTCCAGTAACTACAACACTGGCTTGGAGTTTTACGACTCGCTTGCCATGGGTTCTAATCCCACCCGTGCCGTGGTTTCCCCAGATTGTTCCTGGTCTTTGCAAAGTCAAGTGCGCCAGACTTAAGTGACTCGTTATTTGAGACAGGAACCCTGGCCGTTATCTCTGTGATGGTCAACAATAAACTCAGGTTTTTTTTTCACATTTTCCAAATATGGTTATCGGTACCCATCGGCCTAAATATGGAGTATCAGTATCAGCCTAAAATTAGTCAACGGCAGCAGCTAATTTTGATGGTGTTATCGGTAAAATATTTGGTATCGTCCCATCACTAGCAAGTAACTTACAGGTTTTGATCTTGACGACACTGATGCTGTGAGCTCATAAAAACATGTAGATTTAACCCAGGATAATCCGTAACTCACTGTCGCTAATTTCTGATCAGATGACATATTTTCCAGTTATTTCACAGAAAGCAATTTGATTAATAAAACTGGTGCATGAAAACTTACACAACCTAACATCAAGGCCCCAAGACTGTTCAACTGCCTCCCAGCATACATAAGGGGGATTACCAACAGACCCCTGACTGTCTTCAAGAAGGCACTGGACAGGCACCTAAAGTCAGTACCTGACCAACCGGGAAGTGGTTCGTACGTCAGTTTGCGTGCGGCCAGCAGTAACAGCCTGGTTGATCAGACCCTGATCCACCACGAGGTCTGGTCTCAAACCAAACCGCGGGGGCGTTGACCCCCGAAACCCTCTACAGGTATACTCCAGGTACGGTAAAGCTTCCTTTGTGGGAAAATATATCACTAAAATTTGAAGCCGACCAGAACAAGCATTCTCCAGGTATACACAGCCTCCCCCCCCATCAAAAAAATGTCGGTTTCATACGAACGGCATCAATTCTGAATGGCATCAACCATCAGGTTGATGCCATTCAGTTTTATTTTAATGAGTGGTAAGTGGTGAAGGGGGGGAGGATAAGTCCAGTACCTTGGATCAAGAGCCCCTCACCAGCATCAAGGAACCCACATTGAGGAGGCGCAAATTGGCGCCTACGCAGGTAAATTCAGTACCACTGCCATTTATAATACACTGAGTGTTGGAAGCTGCTCAGAAATGGCATACCTGGTTACCTGGAGGTTATTCCGGGGATCAACGCCACCGCGGCCCGGTCCATGACCAGGCCTCCCGATGGATCAGGGCCTGATCAACTAGGCTGTTACTGCTGGCTGCACGCAGTCCGACGTACGAGCCACAGCCCGGCTGATCCGGCACTGACTTTAGGCATCATCTAGGTGTTATATTTGTTAAGTAAAACTGAATAATTAATGTAAATACAGGTCAAATTTGCACGCACACAAACCTTAATTATACTACCCTGTTAGTAAGATGCTTCACCTGTTAAATATTGAACATGTTTGTAACAGGTACACTTACATTTATTTAACGTGTCAATAATAATATCTATTTACTACAAGTATATGTAAAATAGTATACAGACCTAGTTGACATCAATAACATATTACTGTTTAGAAAGCCACTTGTTATGCTGAGCATTTCCCGCAAATTAGGTCAGTTTTGACCCAGGATGCGACACACACCAGTCGACTAACACCCAGGTACCTATTTTACTGATGGGTGAAGATTGACAGATGGCGTCTTATGGAAACACGTCTTGATGTTTTCCAGCCGCACTGGGGATTCGAACTCCGGACCTCAGTGTGTGAGCTGAGTGCGGGACACTTCAAACAGAATTCTTCCTCCGTAAGTCATGCGTGTCGTAAGAGGCGGCTAAAATGTCGGGAGGAAGGGGCTGGTAACCCCTTCAGAAAGAACAAAAAAGCACAACACCGTGACTGGAACAATATACAAATAACCCACACAGGAGAGAGGAGCTTACGACGACGTTTCGGTCCGACTTGGACCATTTACAAAGTGTATAGTAGCCCCTTCAATACGGTGACCTAAAAAGAAAAATTTTCGTTTTTTCTTTTTAGGTCACCCTGCTTCGGTGGGATACGGCCGGTTCGCTGAAAAAAAGCATACATACATTTACATGTATAAAAATCCACATATGCATACTACGTACATACAGAGACAGGCAGTATGATCCACAACATTGTCTGCGGGAGTGTTGGCTGCTAGTGGCCTTTCTTGCAGTTTTTTCTTGTAATTTTCAAGTGTAAAAATGTTGAAGGAGCTGACGTGCATTGTTGACGCTGGTGTGTGTGGGGCCCACTGGTGGCCCCCTGCTGGCCCATTGGTGGCCCCCTGTTGGCTTACTGGTGGCCCATTGTTGGTGGCCTTTCCGTAGCGGCCCACTTGTTGCCACCTGGTGGTCTACTTATGGCCCCCTGGTGGCCCACTTGTGGCCCCCCTGGTGGCCCACTTGTGGCCCCTCCTGGTGGCCCACTTGTGCCCCCCCCCTGGTGGCCCATTTGTGGCCCCCCTGGTGGCCTATTTGTGGCCCCCTGGTGGCCTCATAGTAAATCTCTTGTGATCTCCATGTGAGGGTTGTGGGTTCTGTTATCAACAACGATCAGTAGGAGTCACAACAGTCAGTAAGTCACAACTAGGCCATTAACTTTCACTCGGAAATAGTTTGATGGATGTTCATTCAGTGACTCAATATGTACACTATTTACCAGGTGTACACTATAAAACATACAAACACTCTACGCACACATGGTACTTAAAGAACAGCGAATACAAACTGGTACACAGACAGAGAGTGGTCAAGAGGGAACCGGACAGATACCTTAAGTCAGTACCTGATCAGTAGGGCTGTGGTTCTTAGGTTAGATTGCGTGCGGTAACAGTATGGTTAATCAGACCCTGATCTACCGTGAGGTCTGGTCATGGACCAGGTCGAAAGCGTCGAACCCCGGAACTCCGTCCAGGTACAATCCTAGATCGAACACCTGAACACTTCGGCGGGTTCTGGAGTTACACTTACCTTCTACATAACACCTGAACACGCCAGCAGGTACTGAAATTTTTCATCTCTTTTTCCCCTAATTGCGACCTACAACGCCCTGTCAACACACAGGTACCTAATTTTGCTATGTAGGTAGGGTCAACAATGGTGTAATGAAACTAAGGTAAACTATTAAGGGTGTTTTTGTTAGTGATGGGAGAATGTTTTTGTTGTGGTGAAGGCTGGAGGGCGAGGTGTGGTGTGGCCGGGGATGAGAGACTTCCTCAAACGTCCCTATGTCAGCTTTATTGTTGTGGAGTGGTGAGGAGTGAGGGTTTAGTGGGAAGGCAGGGGAGGGGTGAAGGGTAAAGGAAGGCAGGGGAGGGGTGAAGGGTAAAGGAAGGCAGGAGAGGGGTGAAGGGTAAAGGAAGGCAGGGGAGGGATGAAGGGTAAAGGAAGGCAGGGGAGGGGTGAAGGGTAGAGGAAGGCAGGGAAGGGATGAAGGGTAAAGGAAGGCAGGAGAGGGGTGAAGGGTAGAGGAAGGCAGGGGAGGGGTGAAGGGTAGAGGAAGGCAGGGAAGGGATGAAGGGTAAAGGAAGGCAGGAGAGGGGTGAAGGGTAAAGGAAGGTAGGGGAGGGGTCAAGGGTAGAGGAAGGCAGGGGAGGGAGAATGAAGGGAGGCAGGTGACTTGTTTTTTTTTAACAAAATTTGATACATCAGCAGTGTGCTGCTACACTGTTCTGATATAAGTACAGAGTGGTAATAAAAGCTGTGTTTTCTTGTCATATTTCCTCAGGCAGGATGTTGCTCTTACAAGGTGTTGAAACCCATGTCCTCCCTGTCTGTACTCTGGTCTTGCCTCTCATGTGTTCTTTCTCTCTGTACTCTGTCTTTGATCTTCTCTCTCATACAAATTGCGCAATTTTCATTTTAATTAAACTCCAGTATCCATTTTCCCACTGCTATGTAGCACTGCGATGTTTGCCTACAGAATGGTAGTCCTGGTCACTGTTAACTTGGACAGCAGCGAGAACCGTGTTAGGCCTCATTTAGATTATGCTGCACAGTTCTGGTCACCGTATTACAGAATGGATATAAATGCTCTGGAAAACGTACAAAGGAGGATGACAAAGTTGATCCCATGTATCAGATATCTTCCCTATGAGGATAGACTGAGGGCCCTGAATCTACATTCTTTAGAAAAGCGTAGAATTATGGGGGATATGATTGAGGCGTATAAGTGGAAAACAGGAATTAATAAAGGGGATGTAAGTAGCGTGCTAAAATATTATCTTAGACAGGATTCGCAGCAATGGTTTTAAGTTGGAAAAATTCAGATTCAGGAAGGATATAGGAAAGCACTGGTTTGGTAATAGAGTTGTGGATGAGTGGAACAAACTCCCGAGTACCGTCATAGAAGCTAAGACCTTGTGTAGTTTTAAAAATAGGTTGGATAAATACATGAGTGGATGTGGGTGGGTGTGAGTTGGACCTAACTAGCTTGTGCTACTAGGTCAGAGATGCCGTGTTCCTCCCTTAAGTGAATATAACTAACATGACTAGGTCAAGCCATTGGCTTAAGCCGGTGGAAGAATTGTTCCTGCCTCGCATGGGCCAGTAGGCCTGCTTCAGTGTTCCTTTTTTCTAAGTACACAAAGACAGTATAACTGGAGGGTAGTTCCGAGGGTCAACGCCCCCGCGACCCGGTCACTAACTGTAACTGGAAGACAGTGTTGTAAACTAACTTCATCTACATCTCCCTCCACATACACGAACCACATGTTAAATTTTCGTTCACAGCATGAGGAGATATGATCACGACATATGAAATATTCATGAGCCTTTACACGGTAAATATGGATTTTTTAGTTAATATTATTAGGTACCCAGATACTTATTACTCAGCACCTGAATACTTGCAACAGGAGCTAGAAACAAAGCTTGTCACGGGTGGTGGTGGAGGCGAGGGAACACACATCATGTAAAATATTTATAGTAATATTGTAGTGAAGAGATAATATGTACTTAGAAACTTTATATTAAGGGTCAACTCCATATTCTGAGTCCAGAATATTTATAACATTTATGTGGGCCAATCACTGTCAGTGGGCAACTGACAGTTGTCAGCCACCTTTCTCAGTGCACAAAGTGCGGCGTAAGTTTGTAATGCAGTTAAGTATTATCACTGACTGTTATAAGCCAGTCACACTCCAGTTTTCTCATCTTTTTTTTTACTAAAATATTAAAAAATTTCCCCTCACAAACGCAAATTAATGAGTACTATCATACCTTTGATGAGCTTCAAGAGTTTCCCTTCTTCCATATCCCGGCCCTGGACCAGGCTTGCCTGGTCAATCAGGCTGTTACTGGTACCTGCCCACATATCCACGACAGTAGGGTTGATCTGGCACTTAATGAAGGAAATTATCCAGTTTCCTCTTAAGGATTTCTGCAGTTGTTCCAGCAGTGTTTCTAATATCTTCTGGGACCTTGTATATTGATACAGTGTTCTCCTGTTGTGCCCACAATGCCCCTGCCTTTCACGAGGTATATTCTAACATTCTCCTATATCTCTCCAGTATGTTATGGCAGTATGCAAATTTGGGATGAGGCACTCATGTAATTTCCACCACTGACTACATATTTAGGACTCTGAGGCGTTTCTAGTAACTTGAATGTTTTACTTGCTCTGTGCGGGCCGTAAATGATCTATGAATCTGTTCCAGCTCTGATATCTCTCCTACCCTGAATAGTCATCAACATAGAATAGAGAAAGCATAAGCAATTTGAAAAGTGTCACTATTGACATTATTTCTCGTATCCCTAAAGTCCTCATTATCTGTCTCTTTATTTTCCAGTCCGTCGTGACATTTTCCTTAGTGTTCTATGAAAGAAAGGTCAGCTGACATTACACCCAGATCCTTCACACGTTTCTTTATGTCTGGTGTTTCTCTTACGTTTTATATACAGTGTTCCTTTTGAGTTCTTCATTTGGAACTTGTCACCACTGAAAGTCATGTTATTTTCCATTGCTCACTGAAAGATTTTGTTTATATCTTATATCTTCTGCTGAGGTGATTTTCATGAAGATTTTGAGATCTGCAAATGATACAAAACTCTGGCGAGTGAGTTTATGTCTGCTGTGAGGATAAAAAACAGTAATGGTGCCAGGACCGTGCCTTGGGGTACTGATCTTTTCACTTTGTTAAGTTGAATTTTGCACTGTTTATTGTCAATCTTTGTGTTCTATATGTCAAAGTTGATTATCCATTTGCCTACTTTTCCAGTTATACTAATGGTCCTCATTTTGTGTGCAATCACCTCATGATCGTATGTGTTAAAGGCTTTGCGAAATACATGTATAATACATGTAGTTTGATTTTAATTCAGTGCCTCTGCGATTCTATCATAGAGATTTAGTAGATGAGACAGGTACGACCTCCCCGTTCTAAATCCATGCTGGTTTAGGTTGTACAAGTTGTGCTGTTCCATAAAATTTGCAATTTGGTATCTCGTTACCCTATCTAAGATTTTTATGATGTGCGATATGAGGGTTTTTGACTCACGAAATCGTAATGACAAGATTGCAAACAAACCATACCACGGGCGATCAGAGAGTTTCAAAACTTGAGACTCTCTGATCGTGGGTTTTATCCTCACCCGTGGTATGGTTTGAGGGTTTCTGGCCTGTAGTGTTTTAGCTAGCGCTTTACTGCCTCCTCTATGCATTGAAATTGTCTGGATTCTTCAAGGTCTCTGGGATTTCACCTGCATCTTAGCTGTTTGCTCCTGCTAGTGATATTTTGCATTTCACTATAAACAGGAATTTTAGGAATCTGGTCCAGGTGCTGCGTGATCTGTGTGGTCTTCTGGAGTAACATAAAACTTTTATGCATTCTCCACTGTTTTCACTTGGTGGATTGCTTAGTGGCTAACTCGTTGGTCTGGAGTTTTACGACTCTCTAACCGTGAGTTCAAGCCCCGCCTGTGGTATGGTTTCATTGATTCATATTGGCCTTTAAGACTTTCATTCATTTCTTTTTCATCATTATTGTATGAACTTCCTGTTATAAACGGTCCAGTTCTGCAGGTAGTTCTCAACTTAGATTTTACGTAAGTAGAAATATTTTGGGTTTCTTGCAATATTATCAACAGCTTTTGTTTCCTGTGTGCTTCTTCTGTCTGGTATGACAGCCAGAGTTGTTCTACCTCTGTAGTCTCTCTACATAAGGTAAATTACCTTACCTTCGTTGTGACATATTCGTGTTTTAAACAGGATAGTAAACTTTTTCCTCCTGTACATTTTTCTACATTCACTTTTTATGATCTTTTAGGCCTTCACAGTAGTACATGTTTAATGCATACTTTGTATGCGTCTATATTCATCTGTATACAAATAACCCGCACAAAGGAGATTGAAACTTACAACGACTACTTAATGGTCCAAGTGGGACCGAAACGTCGTCAGAAGTTTGTCTCCCGTGTGTGTATTATTTGTATATTGTTCCAGTCACAGTATTGTGCCTAAACTACTGGGAACGCCTGCAAGTCTTGAACATGTACTCATTGGAGCGGAGGAGAGAGAGGTACATGACAGTATATACCTGGAAGGTACTCGAGGGCTTGGTCCCGCATCTGCACACTGCCATAACAACATACTGGAGTGAGAGATATGGGAGGAAGTGTAAAATAAACCCAGTGAGGAGCAGGTGCGGTGGGGACAATGAGGGAACACTGTATCAACATCCGGGGTCCCAGACTATTCAACATCTTACCAGAAGATATCAGAAACACTGCTGGAACCAGTGTAGAAGCCTTCAAGAGGAAACTGGACAAGTATCTTCACCAGGTGCCAGATCACCCAGACTGTGATGGATATGTGGGGCAGCGGGCCTCCAGAAGCAACAGTCTGGCTGATCAGGCAAGGACCAGACGAGCCTGGCCCATGGCCGGGCTCAGAGAGTAGATAAACTCTCGAAACTCTTCAAAGGTATATCAAAGATATATCAAAGGGTAAATCTGATAGTTCTTTATGAACTTTGTCCCAGTCAGTTTTGTGACTGTTGAAGTTAAATTTAGTGAACGTTCCTTCTACATTATTACTGGAGTTCCCCCTCCATTGAGTTTATACTCGTAAATACTTTTATGACGTTATGATCAGAGTAAATTGTGTTTGTAATTATGTCTCTGATTAGTTCCACGATATTTGTGAAGATCAGACCAGTCGTATTTTTATTGCTAGTGGATTCTCTTATCTGCTGACTAAATGCAAGCACACAGCCCCAGTAGCTCCCTGGTATGTAGCCGCTGGGCTAGCAAGGGCTTCTACGAACTATTTTAATATAATGCTGTTTTTAACCATCCAGTGTTTTATTAAACATTGAAGCCTAAGTTTACAGGATGTGGACTCAAATTTACTTGATTTGATTTAACGGGAATAAAAGTTACACACTATTTTAAGCGTACAATTGAGAGATGTGCACCTGCACACGTCAGTTTCACTCTCCGCCGTCATCGAGGTAGGTGGCACCTCTTGTCAAGCTAAGTCACAGAAGGTATCCCGTAGCTCGATTGCTAGCGCACTCTGCTCGCACACTGAGGTCCAGGGGTTGACCCCCGGTACAGGTGGAAACATTAGGACATGTTTCCTTAAGACACCTGCTGTTGATGTTCACCCATCAGTAAAATAGGTACCTTGGTGTTAGTCGACTGGTGTGGGTCGCATCCTGGACAAAATTGACCTAATTTGCCCGAAATGCTCTGTATAACAGAGTATGTCACTGATGTCAATAAATAACAAAAAAAAGGCACAATACCGTGACTGGAACGATACACAAATAACCCGCACATAAAAGAGAGAAGCTTACGACGACGTTTCGGTCCGACTTGGACCATTTACAAAGTCACACTAACCAGAAGTAACGAACGAACGAACGAAAGTTCAGGTAAGATCCCAAATGGAATGAGCGGGGAAGATGGGACAGACGAAGAATAGTGCTGGAGAGGAGTGTTCTTAGTTGTAGAAATAGAGCCAGGGCTTAACCCAGCAGCTAAGTCGATCGTGGGACAGACATTGAGAACACACATAGCAGGCTCTTCTGTTGGGACTCCGGTGGGTGAGTGGGGAAGTGTGGACAGACGAAGAATAATCGGTGAGAGGAAGGTCTTGAGTTGTAGCTGAAAGAGCCAGGGCTAAACCCAGCTGCGTGGCACTGCGAGGCAGTGTAGAGAGGGCATGTTGAGGACATAGAGGAGAGAGCAGACTGCAGACAGTGCTCGTTGGCTGATATGCTTCGGGCTGAGGTGAAGAGCTGGTTTGGACGTCAGGTGTCGGAAGTGTGTTGTGTGTTTGGCTACACTTCGCTGGTGATGGAGCCACTCTTGAGTCTTTTGAAGTCTCTCTTGGACATGTGGAATAGTTGCATTCTGAGGTTGGAGCAGTTCAGATTCGTCACGAGGTAAGATAGTGCGTTTTCAAAAGGAATTTGGTGAGGTTTGGTGCAGGTGTACTTAACAGTTCCCTCTTTCATTAAGTGGAGCATATCAGCTGCGCTCATTTCGGTTGGGAGGTTGGGGTGGTGTAGGTTAGAGACCCATTAAAGGCTTGGCTTAGGTAACGGTTGCCTGTGGTTTCTTCTTCGGTTACTTCTTCGACTACTACTTCGTCGTCGTCCGAGGGTTGTTCATAATGTTCTGGTTTTATTTCGTCTTCTGTGACTGTGTTGAGAGGAGGCAGGGAGTGTTGGTCGGTTGTGGTTTGTTGGGCTGGTGGTGGGTGGTGAGAGGTGGCAGTAGACGGTGGTGTTGGTTCTGGAGTAGAGTCTTGGTCAGAGATACGAGTAGGACCAGGGGGTGAGGTGAAGTTAGCTTGAGAAGGCCTTGTGATGGTGGCGAGTCTGGAAAGTTGAAGTTTGGCATGTTGTTAAGGCGAAACAGTTCATTGATTGTTGTGTTGAATAAGCCAGGGTTTGCAGCATTAGTGAGGTGTGCATACATCATACATTATAGCACCTTGGATGGAGCAGCGTCAGGAAGAGCAGAGAGGGACTGGCTGGGTGGAGATGATTGTTGTGTAGCTTGAAGAGTTCGGTGGTATCTGATTGAATTTTTGCAATGGCGGCGTATGTTGGCGATTTAGGGTTGTTGTTCTTGGTTTCTTCAATGATTTTCTTAGACAGGACTTCTTTACGTAGAGGGCATTTTGCTGCAAGGGTGTGGTGAGTACCCTTGCAGTTGAGGCAGGTAGGAGAGGCAGTGGTAGTAGAACATTCCTTGAAGTCATGGCCGTCTTTACCGCAGCTTGTGCAGTACTTCTTCCCTTTCAGAGGACAGTCAGGCGTTGAGTGGTGATAGGAGTAGCAGGTCCAGCATGGCGAGATGTGGGCGAAACGTTCGGGTTCTATGTGACTTGGATGAATATGATAGTGGGAGATAGCTAGGCCGTCAGACAGTGCTCTAGTAGCCATCTCGATGTTGGAGAAGGTTAGCTTGATCATTGTAGAGGCGTTGGGGATTTTGGTGATATGTTGAATCGACGCCCAGGTATTTTGTTCCTCGATCGAGGTCTTGAGATCCTCAGTCGATAAAGAAGTGACGAGTTTGTCCAGCCGTTTGACGAAAACGGAACGTTTCGCCAGCAAAAAAGGTGAAGGGGAGATGGTGAACTGTCGGTCTCTGAGGGTTTTCATAGAGGTGTCGGCCATCAGCTTTGAGGCTTCGTAATCGTCAGTACAGACAACGATGAATGAGTCTTTCGTCGAGTGGATGGCTGTAAATTTAACCTGTATGCAAGTCTTTACAGCGGCAGCAAGGGCAAGTTTAGTAGAATCATTTATTACTCCACGTTGGGTTTGATCCTTACACGGTTTGCAAGCATCATGAAGGAGTAAGTCAGGCAGTGGTACGATGCTTATAGGTTCCCCTCCCCGACGGTGATCGAAGGAGCACTTCTTGAGGTGAGGAGCGACTGTGTCTTGATAAGATCGTCGATGATCAATGAATGAATGAGATTGTTGAGATTAGAAAGACCGGAAATGTAGGGAAGGCAGAGGATAGAAGAGTTCCCAGGAGTAGAGAGTTTGGGAGAGAAGAAATTACGTTTAGCACGTGAGAGGGCAGAGTCTATGAAATGGGAAGGGTAACCAAGACGGGAAAACGAATTATGAAGAGTGGAAATTTCTTGGCTACCCTTCCCATTTCATAGACTCTGCCCTCTCACGTGCTAAACGTAATTTCTTCTCTCCCAAACTCTCTACTCCTGGGAACTCTTCTATCCTCTGCCTTCCCTACATTTCCGGTCTTTCTAATCTCAACAATTCTCTCCGTCCCTTAGACATCAAGCTTACCTTCCGCCAGACTAACACTCTTCGCACTAATCTCGTTCATACCTCTCCTCCCTCTACAGATGTCCCTGGTGTCTACTCTATTTCTTGCTCCTCCTGTCCTCTTCAATACTTCGGAGAAACTGGTCGATCTCTTTCTGACAGACTTAGGGAGCACAAAAAAAGTGTTAGGCTTGCAGACACTAACAATGTTCTTTTCTGTCACGTCAGAGATCATAGCCATCCTATTGACTGGTCTTCTGCTAAAACTGTCTTCCCTACCTCCAACTCGGACAGTCGCCGTCTAGTTGAATCCTTTCTTATACACAACTTTCCTTGTATGAATCTTAGCCCTGGCTTCGTCTCTGTAGATGCCTTCCTCTCCCACTACATTGTAAAATGCTCCAAACTTCAGAACACCCGTGACTTAACCTGACTCCTCATTTTTTCTTTTTCTTTTTCTTCTTCTCCCTCTTCCCCTTTTCTCTTTCCTTTTTCTCCTGTGGGTTGTCTTTCTCTCTTCTGTCTCGTGTTTCTGTTCCTTCATTTATTTATTTCACCACTTCCCCTTTCATGCACCTCTGTGCGCTTGCTCTCCCTCTGTGGGCACCTAGCTGTCTTGCAGTGCTCCCCTTCCTTTGTATTTGACTGGCTCGTCCTCCTTATTCCCCACTTCTACCACTACCACTACTACTACCTCTTCTACTACTACTACTACTACTACTGATGAAATTAAGACACATGTGCAGCGTCTGAGTGTCTTTGTTGTGGACGTTTCGCCATCCAGTGGCTGGCTGGATGGTGAAACGTCTACGATGGGGATGCCCGGGTGTTGCGCATGTGTCTTAATTTCATCTTGACGGTATTATATACCTTTCTTGTACTACTACTACTACTACTACTACCACCACCACCTCTTCCTGCCTATATATATCCGTCCTGCTCCACTTCTGGTTAGTGTGACTTTGTAAATTGTCCAAGTCGGACCGAAACGTCGTCGTAAGCTTCTCTCTTTCATGTGCGAGTTATTTGTGTATCACTGATGTCAGCTAGGGCTCTATACCTTGTACGTGTACTTGTAGAAATAAAGATATTATTATTAAACCCACTCCAGGAAGCTTTGAATGGGTTCTATTTTAGTCACAGACGACCTTCACAAGGCAGTAGTTACATGAATCTTTCCCAAGGTACCGTATACAAGCTTTGAAAATTTGAAGCCGATCGGAGAAGTTAGGAAAAAAAAAGACAAAAATTCAGGCAATCACTTAAAGATCCCCTGTCTGGGATACATAGTAATCACAGTGTGAGTAATACAAGCAGGAGAAACAACTGTTGCTCAGGACTCCTCATAACAACAGATAGTGGAGATGATACAACTAATATAACTGCACCTCACAAAATTCTGTTTACCCTGTTTCTTAAGTTTCAGACGGTAGATAAGAGCAGTGTACCAGAAATAGTATTAGAAACACTTACCAGAAAGCTAGAAGGTCTCTCAAAAATTACTTTGATCCAGCAATAACCAGATAACATCTTAACAGAAGATATCAGAAACACTGCTGGAACAAGTGTAGAAGTCTTCGAGATGAAACTGGACAAGTATCTTCACCAGGTGCCAGATCAACCAGGCTGTGATGGATATGTGGGTCAGGGGGCCATCAACAGCGACAGCCTGGTTAACCAGACGAACACCAGACGAGCCTGGCCCAAGGCCGGGCTCTGAGAGTAGAAAAACTCTCGGAACTCATCAAAAGTATATCAGAGGTAAAGGTCAATGTAATTGAAATACACTAGACTTGATATTTACGAACAACGAGGAAGTAATCAAACATGATCACAAATACAATATACTCCGATCACAACTTTACTGATATACCTTATAAACAAGTATACTCATGCAATAAGATCACAGTAAACAGGTGATATCACAATATGCACAACAACTACTGTGAAAAAAAATAGTGAAATTCCAGGGATTTCGTGACTTCTCATGAGGAGTCACGAAAGCGCTGGAATTTCACTATTTTTCACAGTGGTTGTTGTGCAAATATACCCATGTACAGAGAATCTAAGAAATTTATAATATGAAGAGGTATTCAGTAAATTTAAGTTAATCAGATAACTAAGTGTGACTAAATAAACAAAGAACTATCAGGCATTCCTGGAAAACATTCCTGATTACCACTAATCCCGTGACTCCGTCCCTGTTCACCTAGCAGTAAGTAGGTACCTAGGTGTTAGCCGACTGGTGTGGGTCGCGTCCTGGAGGACACGATTAAAGGATCGCAGTGGAAATAAGATAGCCAGTCCTCGATGACGCACAGACTTTATGGGGTTATCCTGGGATGGCTTACCATCCTTCAAGTTAAAAATCTTATCTTAACCCTTACCAGTACATGCAGAAGCTGACTGAATACAGTAGTACACAAAGTTTTTAGAAAATGTTCCGCTGAGAAAGATTACAAGATTAGACAGACATTAAAAGAGAGCATTGAACAATCTATAGAAGACAAAAGTGTAACTGAAATGGTTAAACACGAGACTCCACTGACAGATTGCCAGTATAAACCAGTAAACTTAAATATTCATAACAAACGCAAAAACCACAAAAGGAACAAAAAAAAAAAATACAGGAAATTTCTACACATAAGTACACTATTCGCAGGAGATTCATACTCCCATGACGAGAAAAAAATTAGCAAACATTTGAGAGAACATGAGTTGCAAATGCGTGTTGATGATCTAGACAGTATTTTTCACTTCCTCTTCCTGCTCTAAAAATTATATATACGACTAGAGAATTTTCTTAAGATTCGAAAATGAAATAGAAAAGAAACCCATACATGCAGCGCCAGGCAGGACGTTACTCTTCGACCTCCTTGTTTATCAAGAAGTGCAGACTGTCACTAGCCTAGCACTCAGTACTCGTTAGAGAAAGTCTAGATCAAGGTGACATCTCAGTAACCTGGAAAAGTGCAGCTATATAACTCCGTACCACAAAGGCGCCAGCAGGGGGGCTCGGGTAATAACAAATTACAGACCGATAGCACAGACATCATGTATAAAAATCTTTGAAAGAGTGGCGAGATTCCACGTTAAAAAAAAAATACTGGAAAAGCGTACCTTGACAGTTCGAACCAGCACGGAAGAAAACCCAAACGCAGGTGTCCTGTACAGGGACTTCACTTAGACATTTGAGAAATGTGATCATGGAGTAATAATACTTAAAATAAGGTCATTACATATAACAAGAAAATGGATATTCAATTTAATAATGAAGAGAACATAGACTAATAGTAAATAATCAAACTGGCATTAGTAAAGTAAGAGCTCACTCGCCGTAGCGCGGTCGTGGCGTCTTTAATTCTCTCATCTTCTTGGCAGACAGACAGACAGTAACGCTAGCTGCAGTAACACTAGCTACAGTGTTGTATCATCTTTTCTTGGCAACACCAAAATGAGCATGAAAATCGTCTCGGTAGAAAACGAGGAAAATTTGCAAACAGAGATCAACAAAGCCTTCCAGTGGGCGGTAGACAAATAATGATGTTTAATGGTGACAAAGTCCAGCTGCGTAAATAGAGAGAAAATGAAGAACTCAGAAGAAGGACTAGCTAGTAAATACGGGAGGATCATATCATATAGAAGGAAATGAACATGTAAAAAAACTTGGATAAAATAACGACGGAAAAACCATTCATTGAAGAGAACACAAGTCAAATGCTATGAATAGAAAATTGACGAGGATAATGTGAACTTTAAAACAAAAACAAGAGTTTTATTATATTATCGAAAACAGGTGCTAAACCCTTATGAGTAATACACCTTTCAAAACAAAACAAAATGCGAGTAGAGAGGCTACTGAAGTCACTTGGGCTTCAGGTTTAGAATATTGTTCAGTTTTGATGACTTCATTCAAGGCAGGAGAGAAATTGGAGCTGGAAAAGTTGTAGAGTGTGTTTACTGCCCATATAGAATCAGTACACTACCCAAACTGTCGGGAAGAAGAGAGAAATACTCCATAATATATACATCGAGTATACTTGAGGGCCTTGTCCCAAATCTACAGACTACCATAACAGTGTACTGGAGTGAGAGAGGTGGGAGGAAGTGTAAGACTCGCACTGTGATGGGCACACACGAGTACACAGTGTCAACATCAGTTGCCCAAGAGATATCAGAGATATTGCAGGAACAGTGTAGAAATCTTCAGGAGGAAAGTTTGCTTCCGCCAAGTATCAGATCAACCTGGCTGTGATGGATATGTGAGCCAGAGGGCCACTAATAGCAACAGTCTGGATGAGCTGGCAGTCAACAGACAAGGCTGGCTTCAGGACAGGCTGCGAGGATAGTTAAAGTGGAATTAGTCACAGGTATATCACATGTATATACTGTAGAACAGTTTAATTTTAAGAAATTAAATGTTGATTCATCAGTATAGCATTAGTACAGTCAGGAATGGGTGACAACACCCGACTCTGTGAAACACAACAGATACTCTACCCAAGCACTAAGAATTTTTACTTGTTTAATGTATTATTATTAAATTCTTCCCAAATTTTATTAACTATAAATGAATCCAATTTATATAAACTAAAAGAAATATTCATAATATTTTCAAAACTGCTTTTTACGAAACATGATTCTATTATATTCTTGTCGACTTGCTTGTTTTCATGGTAAGGGAGAACCAACATATTTTTAGTTGAAGAAGATTGGTTGTCCCTTTTTGAATTGTAAAAAGTATTTCTGGCAATTTTAAAGAATTCATCAGTTAAGTTTCTTGGGTATTTTAGATCATTAGCTATTTCATAAATTTTGGATATTTCTTCATCTATGAACTCTGGACTACAAATATGCAAAGTTCTCAAAAACATTGATGAGAAAACTGACAGTTTAACTCTATCTTGATGTGAAGAAAAGAAGTGTACATATAAACAGTTATTTGTTGGTTTTCTATAAATTTAAAATTTAAAATCATTGTTACCTTAATAATTAAAACATCTAGGAAAGACAATGAGTTATTTTGATTGCAAGTTTGAGTTTGAAGGGAAATGTTACGCCTTCCCTATTCAACAATCTGTATATGGAGTTTTTCGAGGCTAGGGTGTTGTAAAACGTCTTGCTCTGTAAAGCTAAATGGTTCAGATATGTGGATGACATCTTGCTTTTTTTGGCTGAATGATATAAGAACATAAGAACATAAGAACGAAGGAACACTGCAGAAGGCTTACTGGCCCATGCGAGGCAGGTCCAAGTCTCCTACCGGCTTAAGCCAATGCACCCAACCTAGTCAGGTCAGGTCACATTGACTTAAGGGAGGAACACGGCAACCGACCTGGTAGCACAAGCTATCAGGTCTAACTCACACCCACCCACATCCACTCATGTATTTATCCAACCTATTTTTAAAGCTACACAACGTTCTGGCCTCTATAACGGTACTTGGGAGTTTGTTCCACTCATCCACAACTCTATTACCAAACCAGTACTTTCCTATATCCTTCCTGAATCTGAATTTTTCCAACTTAAAACCATTGCTGCGAGTCCTGTCTAGGCTAGATATTTTCAGCACACTATTTACATCCCCTTTATTTATTCCTGTCTTCCATTTATACACCTCAATCATATCCCCCCTAATTCTACGTCTTTCTAGAGAGTGCAGATTCAGGGCCCTTAGTCTATCCTCATAGGGAAGGTTTCTGATACATGGGATCAACTTTGTCATCCTCCTTTGTACATTTTCCAGAGAATTTATATCCATTCTGTAATAAGGTGACCAAAACTGTGCAGCATAATCTAAATGAGGCCTAACCAAGGATGTATAGAGTTGAAGAACAACCTGAGGACTCCTATTATTTATGCTTCTTGATATGAAGCCAAGGATTCTATTAGCTTTATTGCGAACACTTATGCACTGTTGTCTTGGTTTCAGATTACTGCTAACCAGAACTCCTAAATCTTTTTCGCAATCCGTAATATTAAGATCTACATTATTTAGTTTATATGTGGCATGGTTATTGTCCTGTCCAACATTTAGAACTTTGCATTTGTCTATATTAAACTGCATCTGCCACTTCTCCGACCACTGCATCAGTCTATTCAAATCTTCCTGGAGTGCTCGAATGTCCTCGTCAGAATGAATTCGACGGCCTATTTTGGTGTCATCGGCAAACTTGCCGATGTCGCTCTTTATGCCCTCATCTATGTCGTTTATGTAGATTGTGAACAGCAGGGGGCCCAACATTGACCCCTGTGGAACACCGCTCGTGACACTTCCCCACTCTGATTTCTCCCCATTTATGCAAACTCTCTGCTGCCTATTTGTCAACCATGCCTCTATCCAGGAAAAAATTTCTCCTCCTATTCCATGTGCTTTAATTTTCCTCAATAGTCTCTGATGTGGGACCCTGTCAAAAGCCTTACTGAAGTCCATATACACAATATCATATTCATTACCATGATCTACCTCCTCAAATACCTTAGTGAAAAAAGTTAATAAATTCGTAAGGCAGGAACGCCCCTTTGTAAAACCATGCTGAGATTCGTTGATTAATTTATGCTTTTCAAGGTGGCTACGAACTGCCTCGGCAATTATTGATTCCATAAATTTTCCCACTATGGAGGTTAGGCTTATTGGTCTATAGTTCGAAGCTAAGGACCTGTCACCTGTTTTGAAAATAGGTATCACATTTGCCATTTTCCACTTATCTGGCACCATGCCAGTTTGTAGTGATATGTTGAAAAGATTAGCCAAAGGTGTGCTAAGCTCCTCTTTACATTCCTTTAGAACCCTTGCATACAGTTCATCAGGGCCTGAGGATTTGTTAGGTTTTAATTTATCTATTTGCCTAAGGACCATGTCACTTGTGACCCTAATAGTACACAGTTTATTATCGTCCTGTTCTACATAATTTATCATTACTGGAATATCGCTGGTATCCTCCTGTGTAAAAACTGAGAGGAAGTATGTGTTAAAAATTCTACACATTTCCTTATCACTGTCAGTGAGCTGACCCGAGGAACTTTTGAGTGGGCCTATCTTGTCCCTGATCTTACTTCTGTATACCTGAAAGAATCCTTTTGGGTTAGTCTTCGATTCTCTTGCAACTTTAACCTCATAATCTCTTTTTGCTTTTCTAATTCCCTTTTTTATTTCTCTCTTTAACTGAATATATCGATTTCTCAATTGCCCCTCTCCTCTTTTGATTTGCCTATATATGCCTCTCTTTTGACCAATCATATATTTTAATCTATTGTTCATCCATTTAGGATCATTTTTGTTTGATCTGATTTCCCTATTTGGAACATAATTTGACTGAGCAGCTAGAACTATGCCCTGGAAAGCATCATATCGGCAACCATCACCACCTACCTGACCCTTAGTCAGGTCATTCCAGTTCAGCCCACCTAAGTAATTTTTCAGTCCTATGAAATCAGCCAAGCGAAAGTCAGGGACGGAGACTTGATTGCCATTATTAGGGGAATTCCATGATATATTAAAACTGAGTGATTTGTGATCACTTTCCCCAAGCTCATCATTAACCTCAAGATTATTAATTAGTGTTTCCCTACTGGCAAGAACCAAGTCAAGGAGGTTATTTCCCCTAGTTGGCTCTGTCACAAACTGTTTTAAAAAACAATCCTGGATCGTATCAAGAAAGTCACCTGACTCTAAATTTCCTGTCAAATTGCTCCAGTCAATCTGTCTATAGTTGAAATCTCCCATTTGCACAACATTTTCGTATGTAGATGCCTTACGAATTTCGTCCCATAGAAGTTTACTGCACTCCCTATCAAGATTTGGGGCCCTGTAAATCACACCCAAAATTAGTTTTTCTCGGCCCTCGAGAAGCTGTAACCAAACAGATTCAGTGGCTGACGCTTCTAATTTAATATCTTGTCTAACACAACAATTTAAATTGTCTCTGACATACATCGCTACTCCACCACCTTTCCTGTTGACCCTGTCAGTGTGGAATAATTTATAGCCTTGTATGTGACATTCAGAGGGCATCTCTCTATCTTTCAGATTGAGCCAGGTCTCTGTTATAGCAATAATATCTATGTCTCCTGCACTTGCAATTAATCTTAGCTCATCTATCTTATTTCTTACACTCCTGCTATTAGTATAGTAAACCTTAAGGGAGCTAGTCCCTTGCTGCCCTCTGCTGTCCCCCTTTGTTTGCTGACCTGATCTATTGTCTTTATTTATAACTTCATGCTGAATGCCTTTTATACATTTACTGTTTCCAACCCAAGTGTTGCAACCTGCTTGTTTCCCACACACACCCATACCTCTATCTTCCATCAGTTTAAAATCATAGGCATTTCACCAATGGCCTTCTCAATCGAGTCTGCAAGTGCTACCACCCCAGCCCCAGAGAGATGTACCCCATCCCTTGCATACATATCATGTTTGCCATAAAAGTTGTTCCAGTTGTCAATGAATGGGATTGCAAGTTCCTTGCAGTATCTGTCTAGCCAGCAATTTACACCAATTGCCCTAGACAACCATTCATTTCCTACTCCCCTTCTAGGCAAGATGCTACATATGATTGGGATCCCTCCCTTAGACTTAATGAAATCTATAGCTGACCTGTACTTATCTAGCAGCTCTTCTCTCCTACCCTTCCCAATATCATTTCCACCAGCACTGAGACAGATAATGGGCTTGCTCCCATTACCTGACATGATATTATCCAGCCTGTTGACAATGTCCCCAACACCAGCTCCAGGGAAGCACACTCTATCTCTCATCTTCTTATTCCTATTACAAAAAGCACGGTCAATGTATCTTACCTGAGAGTCACCAACCACAAGAATGCGCTTACCTCCATTAGCAGGGGCAGTAGTACCCTTACCTTCACTGGCCACTGAAGTACATTCATCCTGAAGAACAGAGAAGCGATTTCCTACCTTCAGATCTTCACTCTTAACTTTCCTTACTCTGATGCGCCTTCCATTACTGTGAACTACTCGCCACTTGTAGCAGGTGCTGGGCTGCACCTCACTGCTGGTAGCCGTTGCTGCCTCCCCAACTACAGCCTCCTCACAGCGAGAGACAGACTGCACCTCGCTGCTAGAAGCCTCATTCCCCACAACTCCAGCCACCTCACACTCTCTCCCAGACCCATTGAGGTGGACCTTCAGCCTCCTAATCTCCTCCTGGAGAAGCAAGACCTCCTCCTTCAACTCTCCAACCTCAATTTTTAAAACACTGCAGAAGCAAGCCATGCTTTGTAACCGTCCACACTAATCCCCAAGGCAGCTCAGGGTCTGTGACCTCACGTGACGACTGACCACTGAGTACTGACGACTGACCACTGAGTACGGATACATTTTTACCGAGACTTAACGCTTTGGTCCGGTCTGTTAAATTCACCGCAGAGAGAGAGAAGTGCAGTCTAAACTTCCATTCTTAGATTGTTGATACAACGAGTTGATAGAAAATTCAAGTTTACAGTATATAGGAAGACCACTAATGTGTGCTCATACGTTCATTACTATTCTAACCATGAGACAAGAGTAAAATGGAGCGTCTTTCTTATTGTGCTTCTGAGAGCTTACCGAGTGTGTAACCCAGAGTTTCTCAGTGAATTAAGAAAATATTTGATATTGCCACAAAGCTGGCAATATCAGCATTGCTGGCAGCTAGGAAAACTCATCATAGGGCTGAACCCAGGATAACATCACAGATCAAGAATGTGCCAGTTCTCCCGTACAATGAGAATTTATCTGTCCTGCTGAATGCCTTAAAAAGATTAAACATACAATTAGTTATTAAGAATTCATAAACTGGTAAAAGCATTTTGATAAAGAATTCTCCTAAACACTGTTGGTGGTGTTCACACGATCAGTTGCAATGGCTGTAACTTATCTTATGTGGGACAGACTAGCAAGCACGCTATTTACATCCCCTTTATTTATTCCTGTTTTCCATTTATACACCTCGATCATATCCCCCCTAATTCTACGCCTTTCGAGAGAGTGCAGATTCAGGGTCCTCAGTCTATCCTCATAGGGAAGATTTCTGATACATAGGATCATCTTTGTCATCCTCCTCTGTACGTTTTCCAGAGCATTTATGTCCATTCTGTAATACGGTGACCAGAACTGAGCAGCATAGTCTAAATAAGGCCTAACTAAGGATATATAGAGTTGAAGAACAACCTGAGGATTTCTATTATTTATATTTCTAGATATGAAGCCAAGAATTCTGTTAGCTTTATTGCGAACACTAATGCACTGTTGTCTTGGTTTTAGATTACTGCTAACAAGAACACCTAAATCCTTTTCGCAATCAGTAGTATTGAGATCGACATTATTTAGTTTATATGTGGCATGGTTATTTTCCTGTCCAACATTTAGAATTTTGCATTTGTCAATATTGTCAGGTAAGACACATATGCAACAGTTAGGTATCTTTATTATGAAACGTTTCGCCTACACAGTAGGCTTCTTCAGTCGAGTACAGAAAAGTTGATAGAAGCAGAAGATACTTGACGATGTAATCAGTCCATCACCCTTAGAGTTTTGAGGTGGTCAGTCCCTCAGTCTGGAGAAGAGCATTGTTCCATAGTATGAAACAATATGGAGATGAAGTGACAGGATGGAGCCTTATATATTGCCAAGAGGTGAGACGTAGGTCACTAGAAGAGGTAAGAACTCAAATGTTGAGAGGTCAGGTCCCTCTCAAATCCAGCCGCTCTCACTAGTGGAAGTTGTCGAAGTTGATTGCAGGTCTGTACCAAGATACCCTTGTGTTGCAGTGTCCATTTGTCAATATTAAACTGCATCTGCCACTTCTCCGACCATTGCATCAGTCTATTCAAATCATCCTGGAGTGCTCTAGTGTCCTCATTAGAATGAATTGGACGGCCTATTTTGGTGTCATCAGCAAATTTGCTTATGTCGCTATTTATTCCCTCATCTATGTCGTTTATGTAAATTGTGAACAACAACGGGCCCAACACTGACCCCTGCGGAACACGCTTATGACGTGCCCCCATTCTGATTTCTCCCCATTTACTCAAACTCTCTGCTGCCTATTTGTCAGCCATGCTTCTACCCAGGAAAAAAATTTATCCTCCTATGAACTCGTTAAATTGTCGTAAATGCAGCTCTACACTCATGAATTGAGAATTATTTGTTGCTACCAATCAACCTTATGGATAAACCAGCATTTACCTAAGGGTGTATTGGGCCAGCCTCTGGAAGTGAGATAGGGGTTTCCTTTTTTTGCTGCTTCCCCATTTTCTGTGCTTAGTTGGAATTTTCCCTACTGATAAATGCCAGATAACTTGGAGATTAGAATATTTAAGTCTTTTATAATGATACAATGTCTGATGTCCGATGGCATGTTACTGACGGTTGTCATGTCACTATAGTTGTGGTCGTTAGGTCATTACTAAATATTTAATGTTGATAGGCTTCTATTTACTGCTGCAGTTTTTAATATCTTGCCGTGGCTTATCTTGCATGGATGTGTGTGTGTGTGTGTGTGTATATATATATATATATATATATATATATATATATATATATATATATATATATATATATATATATATATATATATGCAAGAAATTCGCAAGAGCAGGCGAAATATACACAAACACTGATCTCTGGCTGAAGGAGACTCGAACCTATGAACCTTGGAACAAGGTACGCAGTGCTATACTAATCTCACCACACTGGACAATACCTTGGCGTCCAGCTTGCGCTACACGTTGATCCAAGGTTCGTTGGTTCGAGTCTCCTTCAGCCAGAGATCAGTGTTTGTGTACATTTCGCCTGCTCTTGCGAATTCCTTGCATTGTTAAAATCTCTAGTAAGGCTGATGCATGCAGGGGATGAGATGAAAAGCTGTAAGCCTTCTCACTGAAAGCTGGCTGCCTTGGATCAACGTGTAGCGCCAGCTGCACGCCAAGGTATTGTCCAGTGTGGGGAGATTGGTATAGCACTGTGTACCTTGTTCCAAGGTTCGTAGGTTCGAGTCTCCTTCAGCCAGAGATTAGTGTTTATATATATATATATATATATGTCGTGCTGAATAGGTAAAACTGGTCAGTTGGCGGGAACTCATTTAAAGTTGGATCCTTTCTAAAAAAAAAATCTTACACGTTTAAAGATATATTTTTTCATTAATGTTAATGTAAAAATTGGTGATTTTGTACCAGGGGAACATTAGAAAATTTACCTAACATTATAACAAGCTCAATTTAATTTAACCTAGTCCAACGAAATATGTTTTGGATAGGTTTACAATAATTTAATAATAAACACAATGAAATATATTTTTCTCATTGGGTTCAGAAGGATTTTTTTGCGAAGTTATTGCACACATAAGTACGATAAGGCACCTAAACTACTGGGAACAGTTGAAGGTCCTTGATCTGTATTCCCTGGAATGCAGGCGAGAGAGATGCATGATAATATACACTTGGAAGGTCCTGGAGGGATTGGTACCAAACTTGCACACGAAAATCACTCCATATGAAAGCAAAAGACTCGGCAGGAGATGCAACATTCTCCCGATGAAAAGCAGGGGCGCCACGAGTACACTGAGAGACAACACAATAAGTGTCCGGGGCCCAAGACTGTTCAGTTGCCTCCCAGCTGTCTTCAGGAAGGCACTGGACAGGCACCTAAAGTCAGTACCTGACCAACCGGGCTGTGGTTCGTACGTCAGCTTGTGTGCGGCCAGTAGTAACAGCCTGGTTGATCAGACCCTAATTCACCATGAGGACTGGTCTCAACAGGTCCACGGGAACGTTGACCCCCGAAACCCTATCCAGGTAAATTCCAGGTCATTTTTCTGGCACCTGGCACTGGTCTGCTTGATGCCATCTCATTCTAGCTAGAGTAGTTCCCTAGAACGCATCTGTGTGGACTTCCTACTTATTTCTGTAACATTACAAGCTCTTGATGTGTTAATTGTAACACGCAGAGCCTAGAGCTATCATTCAACTCTCCCTGTGGTTGTTTTGCATCTTTGATTGTTTGTTTGCTATTTTTTGCACACAAATAAATAAATATATATATATATAATATATATATATATATATATATATATATATATATATATATATATATATATATATATATATATATATATATATAGGTAGTAGGTTGGTAGACAGCAACCACCCAGGGAAGTACTACCGTCCTGCCAGATGACTGTGAAACAAAAACCTGTAACTGTTTTGCATGATGGTAGGGTAGCTGGTTTCTTTTTCTGTCTCATAAACACGCTAGATAACAGGGATATCTTGCTACTCCAACTTACACTTTGGTCACACTTCACAGACACGCACATGCATATATATATACATCTAGGTTTTTCTCCATTTTCTACATAGCTCTTGTTCTTCTTTATTTCTTCTATTGTCCATGGGGAAGTGGAAAAGAATCTTTCCTCCGTAAGCCATGCGTGTCGTATGAGGCGACTAAAATGCCGGGAGCAATGGGCTAGTAACCCCTTCTCCTGTAGACATTTACTAAAAAAGAGAAGAAGAAAAACTTTATAAAACTGGGATGCTTAAATGTGCGTGGATGTAGTGCGGATGACAAGAAACAGATGATTGCTGATGTTATGAATGAAAAGAAGTTGGATGTCCTGGCCCTAAGCGAAACAAAGCTGAAGGGGGTAGGGGAGTTTCGGTGGGGGGAAATAAATGGGATTAAATCTGGAGTATCTGAGAGAGAGCAAAGGAAGGGGTAGCAGTAATGTTGAATGATCAGTTATGGAAGGAGAGAAGAGAATATGAATGTGTAAATGCAAGAATTATGTGGATTAAAGTAAAGGTTGGATGCGAGAAGTGGGTCATAATAAGCGTGTATGCACCTTGAGAAGAGAGGAATGCAGAGGAGAGAGAGAGATTTTGGGAGATGTTAAGTGAATGTATAGGAGCCTTTGAACCAAGTGAGAGAGTAATTGTGGTAGGGGACCTGAATGCTAAAGTAGGAGAAACTTTTAGAGAGGGTGTGGTAGGTAAGTTTGGGGTGCCAGGTGTAAATGATAATGGGAGCCCTTTGATTGAACTTTGTATAGAAAGGGGTTTAGTTATAGGTAATACATATTTTAAGAAAAAGAGGATAAATAAGTATACAAGATATGATGTAGGGCGAAATGACAGTAGTTTGTTGGATTATGTATTGGTAGATAAAAGACTGTTGAGTAGACTTCAGGATGTACATGTTTATAGAGGGGCCACAGATATATCAGATCACTTTCTAGTTGTAGCTACACTGAGAGTAAAAGGTAGATGGGATACAAGGAGAATAGAAGCATCAGGGAAGAGAGAGGTGAAGGTTTATAAACTAAAAGAGGAGGCAGTTAGGGAAAGATATAAACAGCTATTGGAGGATAGATGGGCTAATGAGAGCATAGGCAATGGGGTCGAAGAGGTATGGGGTAGGTTTAAAAATGTAGTGTTAGAGTGTTCAGCAGAAGTTTGTGGTTACAGGAAAGTGGGTGCGGGAGGGAAGAGGAGCGATTGGTGGAATGATGTAAAGAGAGTAGTAAGGGAGAAAAAGTTAGTATATGAGAAGTTTTTACAAAGTAGAAGTGATGCAAGGAGGGAAGAGTATATGGAGAAAAAGAGAGAGGTTAAGAGAGTGGTGAAGCAATGTAAAAAGAGAGCAAATGAGAGAGTGGGTGAGATGTTATCAACAAATTTTGTTGAAAATAAGAAAAAGTTTTGGAGTGAGATTAACAAGTTAAGGAAGCCTAGAGAACAAATGGATTTGTCAGTTAAAAATAGGAGAGGAGAGTTATTAAATGGAGAGTTAGAGGTATTGGGAAGATGGAGGGAATATTTTGAGGAATTGTTAAATGTTGATGAAGATAGGGAAGCTGTGATTTCGTGTATAGGGCAAGGAGGAATAACATCTTGTAGGAGTGAGGAAGAGCCAGTTGTGAGTGTGGGGGAAGTTCGTGAGGCAGTAGGTAAAATGAAAGGGGGTAAGGCAGCCGGGATTGATGGGATAAAGATAGAAATGTTAAAAGCAGGTGGGGATATAGTTTTGGAGTGGTTGGTGCAATTATTTAATAAATGTATGGAAGAGGGTAAGGTACCTAGGGATTGGCAGAGAGCATGCATAGTTCCTTTGTATAAAGGCAAAGGGGACAAAAGAGAGTGCAAAAATTATAGGGGGATAAGTCTGTTGAGTATACCTGGTAAAGTGTATGGTAGAGTTATTATTGAAAGAATTAAAAGTAAGACAGAGAATAGGATAGCAGATGAACAAGGAGGCTTTAGGAAAGGTAGAGGGTGTGTGGACCAGGTGTTTACAGTGAAACATATAAGTGAACAGTATTTAGATAAGGCTAAAGATGTCTTTGTGGCATTTATGGATTTGGAAAAGGCGTATGACAGGGTGGATAGGGGGGCAATGTGGCAGATGTTGCAGGTGTATGGTGTAGGAGGTAGGTTACTGAAAGCAGTGAAGAGTTTTTACGAGGATAGTGAAGCTGAAGATAGAGTACATAGGAAGGAGGGAAATTATTTCCCAGTAAAAGTAGGCCTTAGACAAGGATGTGTGATGTCACCGTGGTTGTTTAATATATTTATAGATGGGGTTGTAAGAGAAGTAAATGCGAGGGCCTTGACAAGAGGCGTGGAGTTAAAAGATAAAGAATCACACATAAAGTGGGAGTTGTCACAGTTGCTCTTTGCTGATGACACTGTGCTCTTGGGAGATTCTGAAGAGAAGTTGCAGAGATTGGTGGATGAATTTGGTAGGGTGTGCAAAAGAAGAAAATTAAAAGTGAATACAGGAAAGAGTAAGGTTATGAGGATAACAAAAATATTAGGTGATGAAAGATTGGATATCATATTGGAGGGAGAGAGTATGGAGGAGGTGAATGTATTCAGATATTTGGGAGTGGACGTGTCAGCGGATGGGTCTATGAAGGATGAGGTGAATCATAGAATTGATGAGGGGAAAAGGGTGAGTGGTGCACTTAGGAGTCTGTGGAGACAAAGAACTTTGTCCTTGGAGGCAAAGAGGGGAATGTATGAGAGTATAGTTTTACCAACACTCTTATATGGGTGTGAAGCATGGGTGATGAATGTTGCAGCGAGGAGAAGGCTGGAGACAGTGGAGATGTCATGTCTGAGGGCAATGTGTGGTGTGAATATAATGCAGAGAATTCGTAGTTTGGAAGTTAGGAGGAGGTGCGGGATTACCAAAACTGTTGTCCAGAGGGCTGAGGAAGGGATGTTGAGGTGGGTCGGACATGTAGAGAGAATGGAGCGAAACAGAATGACTTCAAAAGTGTATCAGTCTGTAGTGGAAGGAAGGCGGGGTAGGGGTCGGCCTAGGAAAGGTTGGAGGGAGGGGGTAAAGGAGGTTTTGTGTGCGAGGAGCTTGGACTTCCAGCAGGCGTGCGTGAGCGTGTTTGATAGTAGTGAATTTAGACGAATGGTTTTTAATACTTGACGTGCTGTTGGAGTGTGAGCAAAGTAACATTTATGAAGGGGTTCAGGGAAACCGGCAGGCCGGACTTGAGTCCTGGAGATGGGAAGTACAGTGCCTGCACTCTGAAGGAGGGGTGTTAATGTTGCAGTTTAAAAACTGTAGTGTAAAGCACCCTTCTGGCAAGACAGTGATGGAGTGAATGATGGTGAAAGTTTTTATTTTTCGGGCCACCCTGCCTTGGTGGGAATCGGCCAGTGTGATAAAAAAAATTATAAAGATAATATATATATATATATATATATACATATGTATATATATATACATATATATATATATACATATATATATATATATATATATATATATATATATATATATATATATTATATATATATATATATATATATATATATATATATATATATATATATATATATATATATATATAATATTATATATATATATATATATATATATATATATATATATATATATATATATATATATATATATATATATATATATATATATATATATATATATATATATATATATATATATATATATATATATATATATATATATATATATATATATATATATATATATATATATATATATATATATATATATATATATATATATATATATATATATATATATATATATATATATATATATATATATATATATATATATATATATATATATATATATATATATATATATATATATATATATATATATATATATATAATGTGCCGAATATGTAAAACTGGTCGCTTAGCAAGAACTCATTTAAAATTAAGTGTTTTCTAAAATTTTCTCTTATACGTTTAAAGATATATTTTTTTCATTAATGTTGATGTAAAAATTTATAATTTTGCTCCAAAAGAATCTTAGAAAACTTACCTAACCTTATTATAATAAGAACAATTTATTTTAGCCTAACCCAACTAAATATATTTTAGATTTGTTTACAATAATTTAATGCTAAATAAACACAGTGAAATATATTTTTTTTCGTTAGGTTCAGAATGATTTTGGCGAAATTATTGCATACACAAATTTTCACTTGTCCTGTATGGCAAGATGAGCGTTGCTATTTAAGCCAAGATCGCAAGTTCTGCCTATTCGGCACGACATATATATATATATATATATATATATATATATATATATATATATATATATATATATATATATATATATATATATATATATATATATATATATATATACATATTTGATAATAACAGTGTAACTTGTGGATTTAAAAGTGTTTCTGATAATCGCTTAAAATAAAAAAAACTATATATCATATATTGTACAAATTCATACACCTGAGACGTAAAGAACATTTAATAGCAGTATTCATTGCAACACCTGCCTGGAAGCTCCTAAAATCCATGAAGCGCTGGCGAGAAACATGTATCATAGTTTACACCTGGAAAATCTTGGAGGGTCCTACCTGGTTCTTAATCAGCTCACTGAGATCCTGTGATCCCTTGTAGCTGGAGTTATGACAGGCGGTGCTAAATATCCTCAGTGAACTCCAAGGATGCAATAAGTACATCATACCTCGATAAGCAAAAGGAGTATTTCCACACCCTCCATTAAACACTTGTATAAAAGTTGTTTCTTCAAACTTTTTCAATCAGTCGTGTCATGGTGCAGGTTGTAAGCACCAGCAGGCTGGCTGATCAGGCCTCTCAACCTGACTTAGTCACAAATATGGTTGCAAGAGGCTGTGGTCCCAGGTTGTACTTTATTTTAGTAATTAAAATGAGCGTAAGTCAGAATTATACACATTCTTTAACATGAGAAACTTGTCTTTATATTTTATGATAAAAATCCACCTGAATTTTTCCTTTGCTAAAACCTAAGAAGTACATGGAATTTGTCACTGCTGACTATGTAAGAGAGAGCACTACTTTTCTGGCGCCTACTTGTAAGGCCTATTAATCTCAGATTTCAGTTTCAGTGTATAAATAGTGAAATCCAAAGAAAATACCTTAAATTACCATACTCTAATACCACTTTTTTCAGAAACTGAAAAATTGTAATTCTGACTCCGCCATCTTTAAATCTGCGATGATGATTAACATTATATGTATTATCTAACTTAGGTGACAAGAGTGTTGCTTTCTGCACCTCCTGGTGACTCACCAACATTAAAATGAACTGATATTGCCACTGTTTTCATGTTATCTGTTGTTTGTTCACTCTCCTGGACCTTTGATGTTATCTTGTTTATTCACTCTCCTGGACCTTTGATGTTATCTTGTTTATTCACTCTCCTGGACCTTTGATGTTATCTTGTTTATTCACTCTCCTGGACCTTTGATGTTATCTTGTTTATTCACTCTCCTGGACCTTTGGGAAATTTTAGGGACGTTTTAATTCTAGCAATTTAATATCTTTTTTATAAGTAATATATTTTTTACTTTAGTGTAATGATGTTTATTTACGTTCAAGTTACTGTGATTATTTTACTCTTTAAATGTTAATTTTAAATTTTTTGAGATGAACTTTGAGTGAACTTAAAGGTCCAAGTTCTTCGTAAATATTTCTCCCGTCTTCCTTCATTGAAATACCCCCCTCCCCCCCTCCCCCTCCCCCTCCCCCCCGCATACCATCACACCTAGATTACATCACATTTTGCAATCAGTATTTGCTACCTAAGTACCACCATACACTATACCATGGTACATTATTACCAGGATACCACCATACACTATACCATGGTACATTATTACCAGGATACCACCATACACTATACCATGGTACATTATTACCAGGATACCACCATACACTATACCATGGTACATTATTACCAGGATACCACCATACACTATACCATGATACATTATTACCAGGGTACCACCATACACTATACCATGGTACATTATTACCAGGATACCACCATACACTGTACCATGGTACATTATTACCAGGATACCACCATGCACTATACCATGGTACATTATTACCAGGATACCACCATACACTGTACATTGGTACATTATTACCAGGATACCACCATACACTGTACCATGGTACATTATTACCAGGATACCACCATACACTGTACCATGGTACATTATTACCAGGATACCACCATACACTGTACCATGGTACATTATTACCAGGATACCACCATACACTGTACCATGGTACATTATTACCAGGATACCACCATGCACTGTACCATGGTACATTATTACCAGGATACCACCATACACTGTACCATGGTACATTATTACCAGGATACCACCATACACTATACCATGGTACATTATTACCAGGATACCACCATGCACTGTACCATGGTACATTATTACCAGGATACCACCATACACTGTACCATGGTACATTATTACCAGGATACCACCATACACTGTACCATGGTACATCTTTATTACATGGATAATAGTGCATATCATGACCATTATATTTTGTTCAGATCATGTTAACCACAACATACACGATGTATGACTCGGTACCATACAGTAGGTACCATAAAGTAGGTACCACGAGGTACCTTCGTGTCTGTACTGTGTCACCAGGCACTGAGGGTCAGTCAAGGAAGATTCCTTGATGCTGGTGAGAGACTTTTGATCCAAGAAACTGGACTTGTCCTCCTCTTCCTTGGCTCTAACATCATTGCCTCCCATTACCCAGGTGCTGCATAACACCTACGAGTTTAGTGCTTTCCCTAGCAAAAGAAATTCCAGACTTCAAGGCAAAGGCATATAATGCCATATTTATGAAAGAAAATCAGTAAAATAAATTTGGATATGGAGATCACGACTGAACGTGGATACGTCGTCAGGGATTATTGATGAGTTCAATTCCAGATGATTGCAAATTGAGCTTCACGGAGATTGCAGCCTTCAAGGAATCTTTCTCCTTATTTCACCCCTCAAGGAAGGTTCCTTGATGTTGGTGAGGGGCTCTTGATTTAGGGAATTGGATCTGTGCTCCAGTTCCCCAAATTAAGCCTGAATGCCTTCCACATCCCCCCCCCCCAGGCGCTGTATAATCCTCCGGGTTTAGCGCTTCCCCCTTGATTGTAATAATAATAATCTCCTTATTTCAATGTCTTAATAAGAACAATTTTTAACATTTGAATTTGTTTGTTAACATAAATTAGTCGAGTATAATCTGCAGTCAGGTTATACAACATATAACTAATAGTGACTATTTTTTTTTTATCCTCAGAAAAACTTCATCAAGACGTCGAAGTATACGTTAATAAACTTCATCCCATACAACTTGTTTGAGCAGTTCCAGCGTCTGGCCAACTTCTACTTCCTGTGTCTGCTGGTGCTGCAGCTTATACCAGTCATCTCGTCTCTCTCACCCATCACCACAGCTGTCCCTCTCATAGGGGTACTCACCGTCACCGCCGCTAAAGATGCCTACGACGACTTTGTAAGTACACTGTTGACGATATACACTGCCTGCAAAAAGTAATCGTCGACGCGGTACAAATACCCTTCGAACATTTTACATACATAATATTAATGTAAGGAGAAATAAAGTAAAGAACCGAACACATTAGTCTTGTTACTTGATGATGGATCATTTCATCTTTACCTATATTAACTTATTTAGAAAGAAAACGACACAATACCGTGATTGGAACAATACACAAGTAATTCGCCCTCTCATATATATATATATATCTCTATATCTATATATATATATATATATATATATATATATATATATATATGTCGTGCCGAATAGGCAGAACTTGCGATCTTGGCTTAAATAGCAACGTTCATCTTGCCATATAGGACAAGTGAAAATTTGTGTATACAATAATTTCTCCAAAATCATTCTGAACCTAACGAAAAAAATATATTTCACTGTGTTTGTTTAGTATTAAATTACTGTAAACAAATCTAAAATATATTTAGTTGGGTTAGGCTAAAATAAATTTTTTTTGTTATAATAAGGTTAGGTAAGTTTTCTAAGTTCCTTTTGGTGCAAAATTATAAATTTTTACATCAACATTAATGAAAAAAATATATCTTTAAACGTATAAGAGAAAATTTTAGAAATAACTTAATTTTAAATGAGTTCTTGCTAATTGACCAGTTTTACATATTCGGCACGACATATATATATATATATATATATGTATGGAAGAGGGTAAGGTGCCTAGGGATTGGCAGAGAGCATGCATAGTTCCTTTGTATAAAGGCAAAGGGGATAAAAGAGAGTGCAAAAATTATAGGGGGATAAGTCTGTTGAGTATACCTGGTAAAGTGTATGGTAGAGTTATAATTGAAAGAATTAAAAGTAAGACGGAGAATAGGATAGCAGATGAACAAGGAGGCTTTAGGAAAGGTAGGGGGTGTGTGGACCAGGTGTTTACAGTGAAATATATAAGTGAACAGTATTTAGATAAGGCTAAAGAGGTCTTTGTGGCATTTATGCATTTGGAAAAGGCGTATGACAGTGTGGATAGGGGGGCAATGTGGCAGATGTTGCAAGTGTATGGTGTAGGAGGTAGGTTACTGAAAGCAGTGAAGAGTTTTTATGAGGATAGTGAGGCTCAAGTTAGAGTATGTAGGAAAGAGGGAAATTTTTTCCCAGTAAAAGTAGGCCTTAGACAAGGATGTGTGATGTCACCGTGGTTGTTTAATATATTTATAGATGGAGTTGTAAGAGAAGTAAATGCGAGGGTCTTGGCAAGAGGCGTGGAGTTAAAAGATAAAGAATCACACATAAAGTGGGAGTTGTCACAGTTGCTCTTTGCTGATGACACTGTGCTCTTGGGAGATTCTGAAGAGAAGTTGCAGAGATTGGTGGATGAATTTGGTAGGGTGTGCAAAAGAAGAAAATTAAAGGTGAATACAGGAAAGAGTAAGGTTATGAGGATAAAAAGATTAGGTGATGAAAGATTGGATATCAGATTGGAGGGAGAGAGTATGGAGGAGGTGAACGTATTCAGATATTTGGGAGTGGACGTGTCAGCGGATGGGTCTATGAAAGATGAGGTGAATCATAGAATTGATGAGGGAAAAAGAGTGAGTGGTGCACTTAGGAGTCTGTGCCTCCAAGGACAAAGAACTTTGTCCTTGGAGGCAAAGAGGGGAATGTATGAGAGTATAGTTTTACCAACGCTCTTATATGGGTGTGAAGCGTGGGTGATGAATGTTGCAGTGAGGAGAAGGCTGGAGGCAGTGGAGATGTCATGTCTGAGGGCAATGTGTGGTGTGAATATAATGCAGAGAATTCGTAGTTTGGAAGTTAGGAGGAGGTGCGGGATTACCAAAACTGTTGTCCAGAGGGCTGAGGAAGGGTTGTTGAGGTGGTTCGGACATGTAGAGAGAATGGAGCGAAACAGAATGACTTCAAGAGTGTATCAGTCTGTAGTGGAAGGAAGGCGGGGTAGGGGTCGGCCTAGGAAGGGTTGGAGGGAGGGGGTAAAGGAGGTTTTGTGTGCGAGGGGCTTGGACTTCCAGCAGGCATGCGTGAGCGTGTTTGATAGGAGTGAATGGAGACAAATGGTTTTTAATACTTGACGTGCTGTTGGAGTGTGAGCAAAGTAACATTTATGAAGGGATTCAGGGAAACCGGCAGGCCGGACTTGAGTCCTGGAGATGGGAAGTACAGTGCCTGCACTCTGAAGGAGGGGTGTTAATGTTGCAGTTTAAAAACTGTAGTGTAAAGCACCCTTCTGGCAAGACAGTGATGGAGTGAATGATGGTGAAAGTTTTTCTTTTTCGGGCCACCCTGCCTTGGTGGGAATCGGCCAGTGTGATAATAATATATATATATATATATATATATATATATATATATATATATATATATATATATATATATATATATATATATTGTAACCACGAACCAGTGGTATCTCCCCCGTGCAGGTTATTCGTGTATTGCGTATATAGAATTCTTGAAAGCATACTAATCAGAGATATTTTTTAAATAAGCACTCTACCTCTTGATCCAACTCCCTTCTGCCACAGCCAAAACAATTAGCTTTTTCATCCATATTAGCTAAGCTTAAAGGGCCCAGTTACTATCACTGATAACCAGAATATAAACTTTCAAATAGTTCGGCAGGGAAGTGCACATCAGGGGGACAAGAGTGCACAAAAACACAACCACCTCCAACAAGAATGTTACTGAGGCTGACATACAGTCACCCTCAGTAACACTGCTCACATTCCAACAGAAAACGACAAAACATATGAGATTCTTTAATGTCTTTTACAATGTTGGTTTGACGATTTTTTGTGTTGGCACTGCACTTGTGCTGGCACTGTGTTTCTTGTACTGGCACTGTTTCTAGTGCTGGCACTGTATTTCTTGTACTGGCACTGTTCTTGTGCTAGGACTGTTTCTTGTGCTTGCACTGTATTTCTTATACTGGCACTGTTGTTTTGTGCTAGGACTGTTTCTTGTACTGGCTCTGTATTTCTTGTGCTGGCACTATTTCTTGTACTGGCACTGTATTTCTTGCATTGGCACTGTATTTTTTATGCTGACCTTGTACTTGTGCTGGCACTGTGGTTCTTGTGTTTGCACTGTACTTGTGTTGGCACTGTACTTGTTGGCACTGTACTTGTTGGCACTGTACTTGTGTTGGCACTGTACTTGTTCTGGCACTGTACTTGTGCTGGCACTGTACTTGTGCTGGCACTGTATTCTTGTGGTGACATTGTACATGTGTTGGCACTGTACTTGGCACTGTACTTGTTGGCACTGTACTTATGTTGACACTGTACTTGTGTTTCCACTGTACTTGTGTTGGCATTGTACTCGTGTTGGCACTGTACTTGTGCTGGCACTGTATTCTTGTGTTGGCATTGTACTCGTGTTGGCACTGTACTTGTGCTGGCACTGTATTGGGAAAGCTGGGCCAAATATAGTATTTCTCACTTACATACTTGATATTATTTTGACTGAAATTTAGGAATACCGTATTTTCCTACATACAAGGTTCACTTTTTCTCCCACAAAAAGTCTTGGAAAATGACTCTGCACCTTATATGCTCAAGGTCAGGGTCAAGAGTGGGCTTTGGGTTACGCTTTGGCAGTTCTTTACTAACGTTACGAATGTTTGGAAACAGTGTTTTATGTCTCGTGCGCCTTATATGCCCGAAAATACGGTGTAACTTATTTTGACCTGTTACTCATTTCTTTTTTTATTATTATTATAATGGAAAACATTATAATTATGGTAGGCCAGAGAGAAACATCAGTAATGTTATATTTCTTTTCACAGCAACGCCACCGCAGCGATAGACAAGTTAATCGAAGAAAATCAAATGTGTTAAGAAACGGTCAGCTGGTAGAAGAATACTGGAGTAAGGTATGAGAGTGAGCCTTTTTGAACCTTCACCATTATGACTAGTACTATTTTGTATGTTAGAACCCGCAAACATGCTTCAGTACTATGACTGGACCTGAGGGCAGAGTACATGGTCATGCTCTTATGGACTTCTTGAAGGTTGAGTGTACCTTAATACTGTGTCAGAAATTATAGGAAGGTCAGGAGCGTTTTAAGTCTCACATATAAAAAAAAAAGAAAAGCTCGAATTGATAGTCTTTATACTGATTAATGACTCACTGAGAGCTGTATTGTGACCTTCAGTAGTTCACTCATTTCTTTGTTGTCGACAGTATTAGATATATTTCCTTCAAACATGATCCCAATATTAGATGTTTTCACTTTTATGACTATTTCCTTCCTCTGTCCCTCCTGGACTCTGCATGATGCCTTTAATTTGATCTTAGTTTTATCCATCTCTATGCAATGTCTGCAGTATTTGAAAGATGCTCCTGTAGAGGGAGCATCTTTCTCTATCTCTCTTTCTGACTTATATCTTTCTCTGTTTTCTCTATGGTGATGTGTGTAGAATATACTTCTGATGTCACTGAGTTCATCCTCTCAAGACTGCTTCATATCCGTGTTACTCATACTATCTTCCAGACGTATTTCATTAAGGGTTCTGGGTTACTTGATTGGAATTAATGCTTTTGTTGTTAAAGCTGAATTTGATGAATACACCCTCAGGACTGCTTTTTTTCGCTCACGATTTCAGTTGTTTCATATCCTCATAGCAGACAGATAAAAACACTCATCACAGTTTTGTATCATCATTTGCAGATGACACTAAAATAATCATGAAAGTCACTTCGGTAGAAGACACTGAACAAATGCAGGAAGATATAAGCTGTGTTTTCCAGTGGGCAGTGGAAAACATGACGTTCATTGGTGATAAGTTCCAACTTTTTAGGTATGGAAAGGATGAAGAACTCAAAAGAAAACTGTATACAAAACTCAAGATGATCATCAAATAGAATGAAAGGAACTCGTGAAAAACTTGGGAATAATTATGCGAGGTGACCTTCCTTTATAGAACACAATCGGACCAAAGTCGCGACAGCCAGGAGGATGATAGAGTGGATACTGAGAACTTTCAAATTACTGGTGCTCCCTCATTTGGAATATTGCTCAGTGATGATGGCCCCATTCAAGGCAGGAAAGAGATCAGAGTTGAAACAAATACAGAGAGCATTTACGACCCACATAGAGCCAATAAAGTATTTATTGGCTCTATGTGAAAAGAAGGGATGCATTGAGTACAGTAAGAGGAACACTGTATCAATGTCCGTGGCCCCAGACTATTCAATATTTTACCAAAAGTTATCAGAAACCCTGCTGGGACAAATATGGAAGTCTTCAAGAGGAAACTGGACAAGTATCTTCACCAAGTGCCAGATCAACCAGGCTGTAATAGATATGTGGGTCAGCAGACCAGCAGCAGCGACAGCCTGTTTGACCAGGCATGCACCAGACGAGCCTGGCCCATGACCGGGCTCTGGAAGTTAAAAAAAAAAAACTCAGAACTCATCAAAGGTATATCAAAGTGTGTATGTAGGTTTTTAACATCAGTTAGATCACGGTCTGTCTTTGCTGTGTTCACCATCAGATGACTAGTGTATTGTAAACAGAAAACAAAATGTCTGGAGGCAGAGGTAGGGAAACTGAATCCAAGTTTAATAAAATACTAATCACCTCTAACCCCACTAAGGGTGCAGAGTGTAGGCAGTCTACACTGATGCAGAATGAATAGTTTCCCTACTGTAGGGGTTTTGACTGAAGAGATGAAGAATGGCTATTATTAGAAGGCAAGAAGATGCATTACCACTGTAAAATAACTACACATAGCTTAAAAGTTTAATTAGCTAATTAAGTAAATAAAAACAAACTGGAAATGATGCGGAGTCATTATATAAACAAAAAAGATGATTCAGTGAATTGTAGTAATAAACAGCTCGGGGAATGGGCAGGATTCGAACCATTGGCAAGCCAGTCTTAAAGCTAGCAGGCCAGTGCTCTAACCACTCTACCATATTAGTTCAGTGGTTAGCTCACTAGCCTGCTAGTTTTAAAAGTGGTTGACCGTGGGGTTGAATCCTGCACATTTGGGAGAAACTTGCTGCTGCTGCTGCTACCCAGACCACTAAAGAACTAATAACATATCTTCAAACACATATCCAAACACTGTTTTTAGATCTCAACGGACAAACAGAAACGGTCATCCAGCAAACAGATGTGGTGAAGCAGTGGCAGCTTAGTGACTATGTTATCATGAAGAGTTCTGTTCTCTTCAGAAGAACCAAGTGAAAGCTTTGTTAATATAGTGCATGATGCTTTAACTAGTGAACTAAACTGAACGTAGACTCCACACTTATCTGAACAGTAGTATATAGAATAGGGCAGTAGGCAAGCCAGTAGTTGGTACCTCATGGTCCATAATAAGACTTTCAACAACTATCAGAAATAAAGCCATGAAGGTTGCCATATGAATTTAAAATAACATATGAGGTGCTATCAAAAACCTTCCAAACTGTTGAGAAAAATAATATATGGGTTACCTATTTGAAATTGTCTCCCTGGAAGTATTCTTCCTGTGAGGCTGTCTACATCCCAGCGCCTCCGCCAGTTCTTGAAACATTTCCGAAATTTTCATTTTTTCCTAATGGCATCTAGCACAGCCTGTGATTCTTCTTGAGTCTCCTTCACGTCGTTAAAACGCCGACCTTTGAGTGCCACTTTTATTGGGGAAGATAGAGGTCACAGTGGCTAGATCTGGAAAGCAGGGACGATGGAGGACGACCATCATAATATTTTTGACCAGAAAACAATGGTCTTAATGGTCTTGTATCAGCAAGCGGGTCACAGATTTTACAGCCACTCACCTCATTTTCAAATTTTCAGTCAAAATGCTTTAACACGACCCATGAGAAATTCCCACAACACTTGCAGTGTCCTGGATACTCTGGATACTTTTTGAATGTTGGTGTCTGTTTTTGACATTAATGACGACCAGAGCATTCATCATCCTCAGCTGATATTCATCTTGCTTGGAATCGAAGAAACTTACAAATTACACTGACCAGTTGCTTCACCATCAAAACATTTTGTGAGGTTCACTAGGCGTTTTACAATGTTTGAAAACAATATTTCACACACATACATACACATGCTCTTCTTTCTGTTGATGATTCCATTCTGTTACATAAAAAAAAAATCTCAACAACGCACTGACAACACAAAAAAACTGTGTATAGGAACTTTCTGATAACGGTTTGTACATGTGAACGTGTGCCAAAAAAAAAATCATGGCTGCATTTACTTAGCTCACCGTAGCCAAAGTGTAAACTAAAATCTGCGTATAATCATCAATTACTGTTTATATTGACCAAAATAAAAGCGGAAGCACTCAGATCATATGAGAGGCACAGTGAACAAAGTGTGAAAGAGCTAAATAAATCTCTCACATTTCCTGGATTACTATCAGTGGACAACATAGTCAACTGTATCAGTTCTACCAGCATAAAACTGATCAGTCATGTACCTTGTAAGATGCAGATGTATATCTACCCTATATGACTATCTAGAATATCTAGCTGTCTGGTTATCTAGCCTGTGTAGCCCCTCAAGGACCAGTGAGGGGATTTTGATACAAGGAATTGAATTTGCCCTCCCCCTCCCCATTCTTGGATTGAACCTGATTGCTTCCCATTTTGCAAGGTACTTGATACCTCACTATGGGCGTGGCACTGCCTCCCCTCCCCTCCCCTTCCCTCTCCCATCCCCTCCCCTCCCCTCCCCTCTCCTCCCCTCTCCTCTCCTCTCCTCTCCTCTCCTCTCCTTTCCTCTCCTCTCCTCTCCTCTCCTCTCCTCTCCCCTCCCCTCCCCTCTCCCATCCCCTCTCCCCTCCCCTCCATGAATACAGTAATACCGTTCGTTGCATTGGAGTCATGTATATATTATGCAAATGCAGTGTTAGGGCATCATTCTGTTTTATAGAAATACAATTCTCTTATCCTGTTCAATACTCAGTTTTGTGTATAATTGTTTTATATATATATATATATATATATATATATATATATATATATATATATATATATATATATATATATATATATATATATATATATATATATGATGTCGTGCCAAATAGGTAAAACTGGTCAATTAGCAAGAACTCATTTAAAATTAAGTCCTTTCTACAATTTTCTCTTATACGTTTAAATGTATATTTTTTTTCATTTATGTTAATGTAAAAATTAATAATTTTGTACCAAAAGAACCTTAGAAAACTTGCCCAACCTTATTATAACAAGCACAATTTAATAAGGAATCGTTCAGGACCCTGTACACCGTGTACGTTAGGCCCATATTAGAGTATGCGGCACCAGTTTGGAACCCACACCTAGCCAAGCACGTAAGAAACTAGAGAAAGTGCAAAGGTTTGTAACAAGATTAGTCCCAAAGCTAAGGGGTATGGCTTACGAGGAGAGGTTAAGGGAAATCAACCTGACGACGCTGTAGGACAGGAGAGATAGGGGGGACATGATAACGACATACAAAATACTGAGAGGAATTGACAAGGTGGACAAAGACAGGATGTTCCAGAGATTGGACAGAGCAGCAGGCGACACAGTTGGAAGTTGAAGACACAGATGAATCACAGGGATGTTAGGAAGTACTTCTTCAGCCACAGAGTAGTCAGGAAGTGGAATAGTTTGGGAAGCGATGTAGTGGAGGCAGAATCCCTACATAGCTTTAAGCAGAGGTATGATAAAGCACACGGTTCAAGGAGAGTGGCCTAGTAGCGACCAGTGAAGAGGCGGGGCCAGGTGCTAGGACTCGACCCCTGCAACCTCAACTAGGTGAGTACACACACACACAACGCGCGCACACAACGCACACACAACGCACACACAACGCACACAACGCGCACACAACGCACACACAACGCACACACAACGCGCACACAACGCGCACACAACGCGCACACAACGCGCACACAACGCACACACACCGCGCACACAACACGCACACAACACGCACACACAACGCACACACAACGCACACACAACACACACTCAACACACACACAACACACACAACACACACACAACACACACAACACACACACAACACACACACAACACACGCACACAACACACACACACAACACACACACACAACATACACACACAACATACACACACAACACGCACACACAACACACACACACAACACGCACACACAACACACACACAACACACACACAACACACACACAACACACACACAACACACACACACAACACACACACACACACACACACACACACACAAACACACACACACACACAACACACACACAACACACACACAACACACACACAACACACACACACACACACACACACAACACACACACACAACACACACACACACACACAAACACACACACACACACAACACACACACACAACACACACACACACACACAAACACACACACACACACACGAGATGATGGAATATGTGGCAACAAAGTGCAAGGAGGCAGAGGAAAGTTTTGTTCCCAAGGGAAACAGAAATAATAGGAAGACCAAGACGAGTCCTTGGTTTACTCGAAGGTGTAGGGAGGCAAAAACTAAGTGCAACAGAGAATGGAAAAGGTACAGGAGGCATAGGACCCAGGAAAACAAGGAGATTAGTAGAAGAGCCAGAAACGAGTATGCGCAGATGAGGGGGGAGGCCCAGCGACAGTATGAAAACGACATAGCATCGAAAGTCAAATCTGACCCGAAACTGCTGTATAGCCACATTAGGAAGAAGACAACAGTCAAGGACCAGGTGATAAGGCTGAGGAAAGAAGGTGGAGAACTCACAAGAAACGATCAAGAGGTATGTGAGGAGCTCAACACGAGATTTAAGGAAGTATTTACAGTAGAGACAGGAAGGACTCTGGGGGGACAGACCAGATGGGGACACCAACAAGGAATACACCAACAAGTGTTGGACGACATACATACAGATGAGGAGGAGGTGAAGAAACTGCTAAGGGACATCGATACCTCAAAGGCAATGGGACCGGACAACATCTCTCCATGGGTCCTTAGAGAGGGAGCAGATATGTTGTGCGTACCACTTACCACAATCTTCAACACATCCCTGGAAACTGGGCAACTACCTGAGGTATGGAAGACAGCAAATGTAGTTCCCATTTTCAAAAAAGGAGACAGAAAAGAGGCACTAAACTATAGACCTGTGTCATTGACGTGTATAGTATGCAAAATTATGGAGAAGATTATCAGGAGGAGAGTGGTGGAGCACCTGGAACGGAACAGGAGTATAAATGCCAACCAGCACGGATTCACGGAAGGCAAATCCTGTGTCACAAACCTTCTGGAGTTTTATGATAAAATAACAGAAGTAAGACAAGAGAGAGAGGGGTGGGTTGATTGCATCTTCTTGGACTGCAAGAAGGCCTTTGACACAGTTCCTCACAAGAGATTAGTGCAGAAGCTAGAGCATCAGGCGCATATAACAGGAAGGGCACTGCAATGGATCAGAGAATACCTGACAGGGAGGCAACAACGAGTCATGGTACGTAATGATGTATCACAGTGGGCACCTGTGACGAGCGGGGTCCCACAGGGGTCGGTCCTAGGACCAGTGCTATTTTTGGTATATGTGAACGACATGACGGAAGGGTTAGACTCAGAAGTGTCCCTGTTTGCAGATGATGTGAAGTTAATGAGGAGAATTAAATCTGATGAGGACCAGGCAGGACTTCAAAGAGACCTGGACAGACTGGACACCTGGTCCAGCAAATGGCTTCTCGAATTTAATCCTGCCAAATGCAAAGTCATGAAGATAGGGGAAGGGCACAGAAGACCACAGACAGAGTATAGGCTAGGTGGCCAAAGACTGCAAACCTCACTCAAGGAGAAAGATCTTGGGGTGAGTATAACACCGAGCATGTCTCCGGAAGCACACATCAATCAGATAACTGCTGCAGCATATGGGCGCCTGGCAAACCTGAGAACAGCATTCCGACACCTTAGTAAGGAATCATTCAAGACACTGTACACCGTGTATGTCAGGCCCATACTGGAGTATGCAGCACCTGTTTGGAACCCGCACTTGATAAAGCACGTCAAGAAACTAGAGAAAGTACAAAGGTTTGCAACAAGGTTAGTTCCAGAGCTAAGGGGAATGTCCTATGAAGAAAGATTAAGGGAAATCGGCCTGACGACACTGGAGGACAGGAGGGTCAGGGGAGACATGATAACGACATATAAAATACTGCGTGGAATAGACAAGGTGGACAAGGACAGGATGTTCCAGGGAGGGGACACAGAAACAAGAGGCCACAATTGGAAGTTGAAGACACAAATGAGTCAGAGAGATAGTAGGAAGTATTTCTTCAGTCATAGAGTTGTAAGGCAGTGGAATAGCCTAGAAAATGACGTAGTGGAGGCAGGAACCATACACAGTTTTAAGACGAGGTTTGATAAAGCTCATGGAGCGGGGAGAGATAGGGTCTAGTAGCAACCGGTGAAGAGGCGGGGCCAGGAGCTAGGACTCGACCCCTGCAACCACAAATAGGTGAGTACAAATAGGTGAGTACAACACACACACACAACACACACACACACACAACACACACACACAACACACACACACAACACACACACACAACACACACACCACACACACACCACACACACACACACACACACACACACACACACACACACACACACACACACACACACACACACACACACACACACACACACACACACAGCAATAGAGCGATGGTTGACACAGTGGCTGCAGTGGCCAGAAGAGCTCATGCATGCAGGGCAAAGCTCCTGATCATGGGTGACTTTAACCACAAGGAAATCGATTGGGAGAACTTGGAGCCACATGGGGGCCAAGATACATAGAGGGCTAAGATGATGGAGGTGGTACTGGAAAACTTCATGTACCAACACGTAAGGGACACTACAAGAGAGAGAGAGAGGAGAGGATGAACCAGCAAGACTGGACTTAGTATTCACCTTGAGTAGTGCAGATATTGAGGACATCACATATGAAAGACCCCTTGGGGCCAGCGATCATATGGTTTTAAGCTTCGAATACACAGTAGAGCTACAAGTGGAGGGGGAAGCAGGAAGGCCAGGACGAATGAAGCCAAACTACAAGAAAAGGGACTACAGGGGAATGAGGAACTTCCTGAACGGGGTTCAGTGGGACAGAGAACTGGCAGGGAAGCCAGTTAATGAGATAATGGAATATGTAGCAACAATGTGCAAGGAGGCTGAGGAGAGGTTTGTACCCAAGGGTAACAGGAATAATGAAAAAGCCAGGATGAGCCCATGGTTCACCCAAAGGTGCAGGGAGGCAAAAACCAAGTGTGCTAGGGAATGGAAGAAATATAGAAGGCAAAGGACCCAGGAGAATAAGGACAGCAGTCGTAGAGCCAGAAGCGAATATATACAGGTAAGAAGGGAGGCCCAACGACAATATGAAAACGACATAGCAGCGAAAGCCAAATCTGACCCAAAACTGTTATACAGCCACATCAGGAGGAAAACAACAGTCAAGGACCATGTAATCAGGCTAAGGAAGGAAGGAGGAGAGACAACAAGAAATGACCGTGAAGTATGTGAGGAACTCAACAAGAGATTCAAAGAAGTGTTCACAGAGGAGTCAGAAGGGGCTCCAGAAAGACGGAGAGGTGGGGCACACCACCAAGTGCTGGACACAGTACATACAATCGAGGAAGAAGTGAAGAGGCTTCTGAGTGAGCTAGATACCTCAAAGGCAATGGGGCCGGATAACATCTCTCCATGGGTCCTGAGAGAGGGAGCAGAGGCGCTATGTGTACCCCTAACAATATTCAATACATCTATCGAAACAGGGAGATTGCCTGAGGCATGGAAGACAGCAAATGTAGTCCCAATCTTTAAAAAAGGAGACAGACACAAAGCACTAAACTACAGACCAGTGTCACTGACATGTATAGTATGCAAAGTCATGTAAAAGATTATCAGGAGAAGAGTGGTGGCACACCTAGAAAGGAATGATCTCATCAACAGCAGCCAACATGGTTTCAGGGACGGGAAATCCTGTGTCACAAACCTACTGGAGTTCTATGACAAGGTGACAGCAGTAAGACAAGAGAGAGAGGGGTGGGTGGATTGCATTTTCTTGGACTGCAAGAAGGCGTTTGACACAGTACCACACAAGAGATTAGTTCAAAAACTGGAGGACCAAGCAGGGATAACAGGGAAGGCACTACAATGGATCAGGGAATATTTGTCAGGAAGACAGCAGCGAGTCATGGTACGTGGCGAGGTGTCAGAGTGGGCACCTGTGACCAGCGGGGTCCCACAGGGGTCAGTCCTAGGACCAGTGCTGTTTCTGGTATTTGTGAACGACTTGACAGAAGGAATAAACTCTGAGGTGTCACTGTTTGCAGATGACGTGAAGTTGATGAGAAGAATTCATTCGATCGAAGACCAGGCAGAACTACAAAGGGATCTGGACAGGCTGCAGACCTGGTCCAGCAATTGGCTCCTGGAGATCAATCCCACCAAGTGCAAAGTCATGAAGATTGGGGAAGGGCAAAGAAGACCGCAGACGGAGTACAGTCTAGGGGGCTAGACTACAAACCTCACTCAAGGAAAAAGATCTTGGGGTGAGTATAACACCAGGCACATCTCCTGAAGCGCACATCAACCAAATAACTGCTACAGCATATGGGCGCCTGGCAAACCTCAGAACAGCATTCCGACATCTTAATAAGGAGTCGTTCAGGACCCTGTACACCGTGTACGTTAGGCCCATATTGGAGTATGCGGCACCAGTTTGGAACCCACACCTAGCCAAGCATGTAAAGAAACTAAGAGAAAGTGCAAAGGTTTGCCACAAGACTAGTCCCAGAGCTAAGAGGTATGTCCTACGAGGAGAGGTTAAGGGAAATCAACCTGACGACACTGGAGGACAGGAGAG